>NW_027397073.1:2402399-2544899 GCF_003265705.2 Callorhinus ursinus | reverse complement strand
TCTCTGCTCCCTTTGCAGGTCTGGGCTGGACAGGGCTGGTCATGGTGTCTCTGGGTGAAGTCTAACATGAGGTCTTTCTATCCCTTCCCCCTTTGAGGATCTCGGTGCAAAAGGACATCAGGGAGGAGGGCACAGAATGGGAGCCCTGAATCCCTGCTCCAGGGAGCTGGGAGATATATGAGCATGGGCCACATGAGGCGCATAATAAAACCCTGGAATTCTAAACACTTGTACATTTCCCCATGAATTGATGTGCGACCATCATAAAAAAAAAAAAAAAATGAATGGATGATCCTGAGGAAAAGGCTCACGGATTATTGACTAAAATAATTGGCTCGCAGGTCTCAAGTACCACTTTGCCACCTTTGACTCCATCCTCTTCAGATGTCTTCACTGAGGCCACCTCCCGGGACAGGATTACGACGATGTGCTGTCATCGCGAGCCTGGGCGCAGTGTCTGGATAATGGACCAGGCCTCTCGAAGTGGGCCACACAAAGCCTGCGGAGGCCCGAGCTGCCCAGAAGCCCCGAGAGTTCAGGCAGAAGGATGGCACCGAGGGCGGCTGCTTGGACAAGCGGTGTACCCACGCCGTGAACCAGAAGCCGGACTGCAGGGCCTCACGAACCAGCTGGGCTCGCAGCCTTCCATTCGCTCTGGCCACGCTGCACTCATCGGGAACCCACGTTTCCTCCAGGGCAGAGACAGGGAGCCCCAGATGGCACCCCCTTAAAGATGGAAACACTTGAAGCCTGACGGTGGCACACGCGTGGTGGAGGACGCGCGGTAGAGAGGGACGGGAAGGGAGTGGGAGAGCCGCGCTCCGTGGGGAGAGGGAGCTCGGGGCAGTGTCAGGTTCCGCTGCTGCCTTCCAGGTGTCGTGGCAGGCATGATTTCATCCGTGAACCATAATCAACTTCCTTAATGAAATACGTAATTAACATATTATAATTGTGGTAAAGATGATTTTGACAGAAATCATTTTCCATATCTAATACTATGCTAATTTAATCTGTTCCTTACTCCCCGACATGACCTTTAGTGATTAAGTTTCATGGCAGCATTGTTTTTTTTTTTTTTTTGATGGATTGATTTATCCACAGTGGTTGAGACCCCTTTCTTGTCATGGCTGTCATTCTTACTCCCTTTAAAAATGTCCTGCAGACATGCATGTGCTCTCATGTACAGGTGCACAGGGAGAGCGTACCTGTTAAGTAAGAAGGAAGAGCTGTCCCTCCTGTGACTTCTACGTAGCTCATTATCAGCTGATGGATACTTGGAAGGCAATGGTTACGTAGGCTCCAATCAAAATACTGTATTTCCCCTAAACACCTGGCTTCTTTTATTTTGCATCCTGTGGGTGTGGCAAATGTGATTAGTATAGTTAAAATAAGTAAACTCATCAAACTATTTGGTTATCCAAGGTAGGTATAAAAAGGCAGAAATACAAATAGTGTGCCAATGTTTGACCAGTTTTTAACCTTATACTACATTTAATGTTGTGCCTTTTCAACATAGTTATATTATCTCAAAACAATCTTAACTGAATCATTTTGTAATGATGTAGAATACACCTATATAATTAAACAGAAGTGGCTGAACTTTCTTCTTTATTTTTGACATTGTGAAATAGATTTTGTTCTTAAAGGGTTATAAGTGGTTTAATGATGATTTAGAACATGTGGAAAGCATGAGACCTATGGCACTTTAGGCAAATGCTTCACAAATATTTTCACTTCAACTCGTAGTAAGAAAGATGCAGTGAGTTTCACACAAAACGCATATATGTTTCCATGAAAAAAAACCCTGACAGGTAGGACATGCTCTGATCTATTCTACTCTACTCCTATTCCATTCCATTCTACTATTGGTATCTTATCGTAATCTATCCTATCCTATCCCATTAAAAAAAGTGCTGGTGAAAGCAAGTAAGTGGATTTCACTACTTTATGAGTCATTCCAGATTATAATCAAAAGTCACTGGTTAAAGCAGTAAAGTTCCATCATTACCTTCTTTTGGCTTTTGCACACAATTCTGTTACACGTGACTCTGTTCTAGCTGGTTACTCCAATGATGACTGAAGGATGTGCCTAACTGATTTTGTCACACTTAGGAGGTTGTACTCAGAATGGGTGGATGAGGAGTTTTAATTCTGGTTCAACTTAATCAGTGCTCACATGTCTGGATGGTGACAAGTCATTCACATTATCTCCTGCCTTACTTTGCTCTTGTGCAAAATGGACTTAAAATTATAAATTTTGTATGTCATCTTTTTTGAGTCATAACTAAAGAAAACTTGTATGAAAAAATCAGTTGGATATGCTCAACATGGAAAAGGAAAACATTTGGAAACACTTAAAATTGTTAAAAGCTGCCAAACTTGTTTCATCTACACCATAATTTGGGGGAACGTGAAGAAGTAATTGAGATACTTTTGTTAGATGTTTGTTGTATTGGCTTTTGCTTAGAGAAATTATAAACAAGCAACATTTAGTACCTGAGCTGACTGGTCTACACATACTTAAAATGATCAGAAGTTTGTTCTGCCATTTTTAGCTAATTTAGGTAACCCTCCTGAAGGTGGAAAACTATATGCCATTTAATTTTGGACAAAAGGCAATATCTGCAAGTATCTTAAGTGTATCAAGAATTGCAGTTGGAAGTTTGTCTTTTGACTCACTGTCAGATAAATTGGTGATGTTTGGCAGTTCTAAGAACTTGAACTCTCTGACCTACACGTATAGAGATGGAAGTGAGAATGACCATGAAAATTGGCAATTACAAGCATGGGATTATATGATCCTATGAGTCTCCACCAAGGCAGTATTTTTTCCTTTGGTATATAGGATTGTCAGCTTAGAAGTGTTTCACAGATTTACAGTAGACTTCTACCCTCCTAGAACAATGTCCTCATGGTCTGACCAGTTATGAATGCATGCCACTTTCTGCTTTCACTTTTATTTTAAAAAGAAGTCAAGACTGACTTTAAAGAGCATCAAGTTGAAAGCTTTTCTTTTATCTGTGGTTTGAAAATCTCAGCCTTTTCTCTCTAGTTTTATTGAGAAATAATTGACATATATCATATAGATACAATAAACAGAAAAGAAAAAAAATTCTCCTTGGGATCAGAACTCTTCAGATCTACTCTTTTAATAACATGCCTGTACATGGTGTGTCAGTGTTACTACGGTCATCCTGTTCTACAGCACATCCCTAGGACTGATTTGTCTTATAACTGGAAGTTTGTATTTTTTGACCACCTTCCTGCAATTCCCCTCCACTCACACGCTGCCTCTGGTAATCACAAATCTGATTTATTTTTCTGCTTTTTAAAAAGTTAGATTCTATACATAAGTGACATCATACAATATTTGTCTTTCTCCGGTTTCACATAGCATAGTGCCTTCAAGGTCTAGCCTTGTTGCCACAAATAACAGGATTTCCTCATTAAATTTCTTCTGACTAAGATTCCATTGTACATGTGCACCACAACTTCTTTATCCATTCAACCATCCATGGATTCTTAGCTTGCTTCTATTTCTTGGCCATTGTAAATAATTCTTCTATGAACATGAGGGTGTAGATATCTCTTCAAGTTATTGTTTTCACTTCCTTTGGATATATTCCCAGAAGTGGAATGGCTGGATACTAGCGTAGTTCCATTTTTAATTTTTTGAGGAAACTCTATACCATTTTCCAGAGTGGCTGCACCAGTTTGCATTCCCACCAACAGTGCAAAAGCGTTCCCCTTTCTCTGCATCCTCGCCAACATCTATTGTTTCCTGTGCTGTTAATTTTAGCCATTCTAACAGGTGTGAGGAAATATCTTACTGTGGTTTTAATTTGCATTTTCCTAATGACTAGTGATGTTGAGCATCTTTTCACGTACCTGTTAGCCATTCCTATATTTTCTTTGTAGAAATGTCTGGTGTTTTCGCCATTTTTTTTTTAAATTGGGTTATTTGTTTTTATGCTATTGAGTTGTATGAGTTGTGTAGTTTGGATATTAACCACTTATCAGATATATGGTTTGCAAATATTTTTCCCATTCCATAGGTTGTCTTTTCACTTGTTGCTGGTTTCTTTTGCTGTTCAGAAGCTTTTTAATTTCATATACTCCCACTTATTTTTTATTTTGTTGTTCATGCTTTAGGTATGATTTCGAAAAATATCATTACCAAGACCCATGTCAAGGAGATTTTCTTTTGTTTTCTTCTAGGAGTTTCGTGGTTTCAGGTGTTACATTTAAGTCTTTAATCCATTTTGAGTTAATTTTTTGAGTATTATAAGATAGGGATCCAGTTTCATTCTTTTGCATGTGAATATTCAATTATCCCAGCACATTTATTGAAGAGACTGTGTTTTCTCCATTGACTGTTCTTGGCTCCCTTGTCAAATATTAGTTGACAATATCTTTTGTTTGGGTTTATGTTTGTGCTCTTAATTCAATTCTGTTGATCTATTGGTCCACTTTAATGCCAGTGCCACACTGTTTTAATTCTATAGTTTATAGTATAGCTTGACATCAGAAAGTGAGGCCTCTTGATTTGTCCTTACTTTTCAGTATTTCTTTGACTATTTGGGGTCTTTTGAGACTCCATATAAATTTTAAGGTGCTTTTTTCTATTTCTGTAAAAAATGCCGTTAAAATCCTGATAAAGATTGTGTTGACTCTATGGATGGCTTTTGGTAGTATGGACATCTTAACAATATTAATTCTTTCAATACATAAACGTCACATTATCTTTCCATTTATTTGTGTCTTCTTTGATTTCTTTTTTTTTTAAAGGTTTTATTTATTTATTTGACAGAGAGATAGGGAGAGAGCACAAGTAGGCAGAGAGGCAGGCAGAGGGAGAGGAAGAAGCAGGGAGCCTGATGCGGGACTTGATCCCAGGACCCTGGGATCATGAGCTGAGCCAAAGGCAGCTGCTTAACTGACTGAGCCACCCAGGCACACTTCTTCAATTTCTTTTATCAATGTCTTACAGTTTTCAGAGTAGAGATCTATCATGCCTGTTGTTAAATTTATTCCTAGGTATTTTATTGTTTTTGATACTATTGTAAATGGGAAAAATTTCATTATTTTTCAGAAAATTCACCATTAGTGTATAGAAATGCTACTAATTTTTGTACATTAATTTTGTATCCTGCAACTTTATTGAATTTGTTGATTAGTTTTAAAAGTTTTTGGTGAAACTTTTAGGATTTTCTCTCTATATAAAATATCATCTACAGACAAAAAAAGAATTACTCCTTTCTTTCCATTTCTGATGCATTTTATTTATTTTTCTCGCCTGATTGCTCTAGCTAGGACTTCTAGTACTCTCGGAGTGGTGAGAGTGGGCACCCTGGTCTTGATCCTGATCTCCAAGGAAAATCTTTCAACCTTTCACCAATGAGTATGATGTTAGCTATGGGCTTGTCATATATGGCCTTTATTATGTTGATGGCTGTTCCTTCTATGCCTAATTTGTTTTTTTTTTTCGTGAATAGATGTTGAATTTTGCCAAATGCCTTTTCTGTCTCATTTGAAACTGTATGATTCTTCTTTTTCATTCTATTAATGTAACATATCATATTGATTGATTTGCATATGTTGAACCATCCTTGCACTCCTGGGATTAATTTCACTTAATCAAGCTGAATGAAACTTTTAATGTGCTATTAAATTTTGTGTGCTAGTATTTTATTGAGACTTTTGTATCTGTGTTCATCAGGAATATCGACCTATAGTTCCACTTTCTAGCAGTGTCTTTATCTGGCCTTGGTATCAGGATAAAGCTGGCCTGTATTGCATCATCTTGGAGTTTTTGGAAGAGTCTGAGAAAGATTGGTGTTCATTCTTCTTTAAATGTTTAGCAAAATTCACCAGTGAAGCCATCTGGTCCTGGGCTTTTCTTCATTGGGAGACTTTTGATTACTGATTCAATCTCCTTACTACTAATTGGTCTATTTAGATTTTTTATTTCTCTCCAGTTTAGTCCTTGTAGGTTATATGTTAGGATTTTCCCATATCTTCTGTGTTTTCCAATTTGTTGGCATATGGTTGTTCATAGTATCCTCTTATGATCCTTTCTATTTTTGTGCTATCAGGTTGTAATGTCTCCTTTTTCATTTATAATTTTGTTGATTTGGGTTTTTTCTCTTTTTTCCCCCTTGGTTAGTCTAGCTAAGGGCTTGTCAATTGTGTTTATCTTTTGGTCAATCTTTTCTATTTTTTTTTCTTTTCTCTATTTCATTTATTCTGTTTAATCTTTATTATTTTTTCCTGCTGGTAACTTTTTCTAGTTTCTTGAGATGTAGATTTAGGTTGTTTCTTTGGGGTCTTTCAGGCGTCTTAATGTAGGTGTTAATTGCTATAAACTTCCCTCTTAGAACTGCATTAGTTATAGCCCGTGAGTTCTGATCTGTTGTGTTTCCATTTTCATTTATCTCAAGAAATTTTTTAATTTCCCCTTTAATTCATTCTTCAATCCATTTGTCGTTCAGGAAAATGTTGTTTAATTTCCATGTGTTCATGAATTTTCCAGTTTTTCTCTAACTTGTTATTCATTTCTAGATTCATGCCACTGTGGTCAGAGAAGATATTTATCATGATTTCAATCTTCTTGAATTTGATAAGACTTGTTTTGTGGCCTAACATATGGTCTATCCTAGAAAATGTTCAATGTGCACTTGAGAAGAATGTGTATTCTGCTGTTGTTGGATAGAATGTTCTGTATATTCCTGTTAGATCCATTTGATGTACAGTGTTGTTAAGATTCATTGATTCCTTACTGATTCTCTGGATGATCTACCCATTGTTAAGAGTGGGGTTCTGCCTTTTCAGTGAAGTGCTTCGTGTAGTTATATTTAATGTAATTTTTGATAAGGTTAAATGCACGTGAGTCATTTTGCTGTTTTCTATGCCTTATGTCTTTTTGTCCCTTTGTACCTTCTTCACTGCATTCCTTTGTGTCAAATATATTTTTTAATTGTATCAACTTAATCCCTTTGCTAATTTCCAAACTATTTGCTTGTTTATTTGTTGTTTATGCCTTGTTTTCTTAGTGGTTGCTATAAAAATTTTCTTATGCAGCTTAATTTATCACAATCTACTTAAAGTTAACACTGTCTTAATTTTGATAAAACATAGCAACTTTACTCCAATATAGCTCCATTTTCTCCCCACTCCTTTGTAGTATTATTTTTTAATCTACATTACAACTGTATATGTCATAAACCCAACAGTGCAGTGTTTGCTATTGCTTTATACAATCTTATGTTTTTTAAATAAATTTTTGAAAAGAGAAAAGTACCTTTATACCATCTTTTATATTTACCCTCATTATTATTATTTCTTGTGTACCTCATTTTTTCCCCAAGGATTGATGTTACTATCTTGTGCCATATCCTTGCAGTCTGAATGACTACTATAGCATTTTTTGAAGGGCAAGTCTGCTAGCAATAAATGCTCTCAGTTTTTGTTTATCTGAGGATGTCTCTATTTTGCCTTTTTTTTTTTTTTAATAGAATTCTGGTTTGACAGGGTTTTCTGTCAGCATTTGGAATATGTCACTCCACTGCTTTCTGGCTTTCCTTGTTTAGGATCATGTGTTAGTTACTGATCTTATTATTGTTCTCCTGTATGTAATGAGTCTTCTTTGTCTTCTTGCTGCATTCAAGATGATTTTATCTTTGTTTTTGTCTTTCAGCAGTGTGATTATGATGTATCTAGGTGTGGATCTCTTTATGTTTGTCCTATTGGGATTTGTGGAACTTCTTGGATCTGCAGATTCATGTTTCTCATTAAATTTGGGATGTTTCCCACCATTATGTCTTCAAATACTTTTCCTGCTCCCTTCTCACTCTTCTTCTGGAAGCCCCAGTACACATACATAAGTATAGTTGAGGATGTTCTGAAGTCTCTGAGGCTCTGTTCACTTTTCTTAAACCTTTGTTCTTTCAATTCTTTGTATTGCATAATTTGTATTTATTCACCTAACTGTTCATTGTGTCTTTCTTCTACCTTCTTAACTCTGTTGTTGAGACAATCTAGTGAATTTTCCATTTTAATTATTTGGTATTTTGACTATAGATTTTTCATTTGGTTCTTTTTTTCTTTCTGCCTTTCTTTCTTTTATTTTTTTAAAAATTTTATTTATTTACTTTAGAGAAAAAGAGAGTGCAAGAGTGTGGGGAGGGGCAGAGGGAGAGAGATAAACAGACTCTGTGCTGAGCATGGGGCCCAATGTGGGGCTCCATACCATGACCCTGAGATCATGACCTGAACTGAAATCAAGAGTTGGAGGCCTCACCAACTGAGCCACCCAGGTGCCCCATATTTCTTTCTTTATTTCTTTTAGAGGGAGAGTGCATACACAAGCAGGGAGTGGACAAGGGAGAGGGAGAGAGAGAAAATCTTAAGCAGGCTCTACACTCCGTGTGGAGCCTGACATGGGGCTCAGTCTCATGCCCCTGAGATCATGACATGAGTTGCAATCAAGAGTCAATCGCTTAACTGACTGAGCAACCAGGAACTCCTCATTTGGTTCTTTAAAAAAGCATTTGCTTCTCTGTTGAGAGTTTCTATTTGTTGAGTCTTCATTATCATATTTTTCTTTAATTTTTTAAAGATAGTTTTCTTTAACTCATTGGATATGCTTATAATACCTACTTTGATGTGTTTGTCTGCCAAAGTCAACATCTGGACCCACTCAAATCAGTTTCTCTTGGTTTCTTTTTTACCCTGAGTAAGGGTCAAACTTGCTTGTTTCTTAGCAGCTCTTTTGTAGTTTTCTCAAATAGTAAACATTTTAAAAAGTAGATTTTAGATACTCTAGATTCTGTGTGCTTTTCTTTTCTCCTGAGTTTCTTTCTTTTTTTTTTTTTTTTTTCCTTTTTTAATAATCTGTGTGATCTTAAACTCTTTCCCCTGTGGTGTGGGGTCACTGATTTTATATTGAGTTTTTATTTATTCTAGTCATTATTTTTTAGCCTGACCTTGAAGGATTACTCTTGTGTCTGCATAGCTGAGCAATCAGCCAATTGTTTGGGCAGATGTTTTGCCCAAATACCTTGTATTTGTATGGCTATCACTCTTGCCACTTGATCTGTGTGTGACTTGGGCAGCACATTCAGACTTCAGCCCCTTCTTCAATATTTCTCAGCTTTTATGTTCTTCCCAGCCCTCTTAAGCATTCCTCACACATGGCATAGTTTATAGTTAGCCAGAGATGTGTGGGGTGCTCATCTCACTCCCCTCGTGGACTTTTCATTTCTGGGATCTACCCACTAACTTTCTGCTGATTTGATCTTTTCCCTTAAGGGACTGAAATCTAGAGGTGGAAAAGCTGTGTGTTTCCTCCATTCATGTTTTTAAGAAATTTGTTGCTATTACTGACAATACCACCTTAAATGTTCAGCCTGCATTCTGAGTCAACTGGCCTCTTCCCCCATGGCGGCAAGGCTACTGGTTTTCCAAGTTCTCCCTGCCCTGGTAAAACTACTATATTATGAATTGAGTACGTGTGGGGAAATGGAGCCAGTCCCAGATGAGAGGCCCAGATATTCCTATAGTTTTTACCCAATCTTAGTAGTTTTTCACAATTAAATGCTTCTCAATTTATTATTTAAATTTGGTTAATCTCCAGAGCCCAAAATCATTGTTTTATATGTGTTCATACTTATTTATGTAGGAGATGATTTGTCAGCCTCTTCACACTGCCATTTCCAGAGTCCCCTCTGTCAAAATTGGATTTAAAGAAGATTTTTATTACATCAAAGAAGGAAGGAAGGAAACGTACTTATCCAGTTCTACTAAACTTCCTTTCTCGGGGTTCTCTTTTCAGGTCACATATCTGCCCAACAGCTTAATTGTTCCCTTTGTGTGTCAAAACACTTGGTGTCCTACTTCCTTCCTAGCATTCTAGGAATTCATTCTTTGACTGGGAAAAATCATTTTTCATTTTCCATCAGCACACCTCGGGAGATTGAAACTGCCTTTCACTCAGCCCCACCCATTACACAGGAAGACAAAACAGGACAATATTTTCTTCTTTCTTATAAGTATAGAGAAACCATAAAGTATGTTATCTTAAGAAACTCCATTACCTACCATCTGACACAAAGGTTTTATTTTCTTCTTTCATGTTTTTTAAAAAATTCAGCTGAGATACAAGAGGGATTAAAAAGTTCTTTATGGACTATACATCATAATGCTTATTTGGTGTTGATCTGGCAGTAGAGAAAGGAATGACGCCAGGGGAGATTTGTATTCTAAAGCATGAAGAAATGCTACCATAGGGAAACCAACCATATATCACACAATTTTATTTATTGTTAAATTAGATCTCAATAAGTATAACTTGTCTGCTTAAAATTAAAAGCAACTAAAATTTTATAGCTTTCCATATTAGAATTTTCATATAAGTAAATTGAAAAATGAGAAAATATGCTTTGCTAGACCATGTATCTTGATTTTGAGTATTTGGATATATGGTAAATATAACTCTAGATAGCACGCCAGAAGGAAAAGAACTTGGAGAAAGTAGGAATGGACATCACAGGATCTTTTTCTTTTTCCCTTCCCTGGAATGTCAAAATAAAAAAAAGGATAATGGAACTTTTGCAAATTTATAAAACAGATTTCAGTTAAAACAAAGGGGGATGACAATGGCTGAGTAGATTCTTGATTTTATATAAATGTATTTGTGTTTTTCTTGGTTATTCAGGGTTGTCTGAATCCAAAACGTTCATCAACATTTTCTCACTCTCTTAAATGTAAGTTTATGTATAATATGATAATAATACAAATTTTGTCAAGATTTCCTATTATAATTATTTTTTATAAAAAAAAATCCCTTTTATTATGATCCTTTCCTCTGTTAAAACTGAGGAAAAATAAAACTGAGTTATATTTTCTCATTAGACTAAGATATATTCTCTTTGAAGGGAGAGCACAAAAAGACCCAATAAAACTAAATTCAGTTTCCTGGCTTTGGGTTCTAAATTAGGTCTTGAAATCCTTGACTTTCAATTCCAAGAGCAACCACTTTTGAGAGGGATAAGCTTTTGTTTGTTTGTTTTCATTTCTTCTCTTTAAATGTTTTTTGAAATTTCAAGAGGGAAGTGTGTCTACAGTGGCTATATGTGGATGATATAGAAGCCATTCTGTGAAGGGATGAGAAGTTTCTGCATCCTGCGGAGACGACTTAGAAAGTGAGATGCCCAGGAGAGACCCTGAACGGCACCTTCCCCTTCAGAGAGTTGGAAACCAGAACAGGGTGAGGTCTAGGAGAAGTGGAGAAAGAACTGAGAGAGTTCACTTTAATCTCTTTAAGAAGAGATTAAAAGCCAACCTACATAAAAGCCAACCCTAAGAGCATTGACCTGGGCCAAGTTCAGTGTCTTTACAGATGCAAATACCATTCTTTGCACCATGTTATTCCTTCCACCCTGATGAAAACCATCCCCCAAGGAATGAAAGTTAGTCACTTGATAAAGCCACTCACTGTGCAGACTGCTCTCTGGAGTCTCCTCATCAGTATGGTGAGAAAGTCTTCCAGAATTTGCATTTGTGTAACTGAGGAGAGCCATGTGTGAGATCCTTCCCACATAGGAAGACATTTCAGATGGCTTGAGAGTCTGAAAATTTGAGATGGCTACATATGTCCATCTAGAGTCATAAAAGACACTAGCATTTTAATTTTTGCATCGAGGCAGACACACTGTTATATACTTAGAACTTCATAATTTAGGGTTCTTAAGTCATATTGCTTTATTGACTGTAGGTAAGAGAACATACAATGTAAGTCATGCAAATATAACCTTAACTCATCAGCTGGATGTTCCCTAGAATTGAACAATATAAATGATGAAAACCAATATATGAAAAACTAGTTAACATTTTCTAGAAAGAAAAATACATGGTCTCTGTATTTCTCAGTTATAAAACATATCATGGAAATTGTGTTTATAAGTGCCAACTGGTGTGGCTTAATAGCCAGAGCCTGAAGTTTCTCTCTTTTTTAAATAGCTGATAGACGAGGCAAGGGAGATTTATCACTTTTTAATTAAGCTCACGTCAACTCGTGAAGTTTATTTCAGTACAAATCTGTTGACCAAAGTCCTTTTTGAAGAAACTGCCCCTTGTTGAAGCTTAAGTATTCATGGGAAATCTCACAGTGAGCCTGGACTGCTCCTTGGGTTGAGCTGCCACATTTCAACCAGAATGACTGGGCATTCCAGTGCTTCCTATGTGCCCAGCATATTTATGGAAATGGACTTAAGATCAATCTTTGTTATTTTAAAATCTAGAGCAGCAGGTCTCACTGCCCAGAGGGGAAAAAATAAATGCTGAAATAAATCTTTGAGACTCTCAGTTGGACCCCAAACCAGCGCGCGCACCCATGACTTGATCGCTGCTCCAGACTCAGAATTTGGAGGCTTCTAAACACAAGCAACAGTGTCATTGATTATATAAAAATAAGATTAAAAGGTAGACTGTGGTTCTTATAACAAAGGTTTTCCTTTTAATAACTATCAAGACTTTCATTACGCTTTGGAGAGGAATCCTGATATGTCTCTGCTAAGTTGAAAGTAGTAGGATCAAAAGGAAAACTGCTGCCAAGTAGCTGCCCGATTTCAGCAGTTTAGAAAGTGATGAAGAATTTGTATTAAATTCAGATCATAGTCAATCTCACCCAGATCTAAATGACTCCCACTTGCTTTTCAGATGCTACTTGCCATTTAGAAGGCTGACCCAACTATTGTAAAGATCCAAAACAACAACCATAGCCTTAATGAGCTTGGGGTGGAGGTCAACAGTAAATGGGTACATCTGGAGCTTGTAGAAGGAGTCTGGGCCAGGAATGAGGATTTGAGAGGCCTCGGCATACCGCATTTGATAACTGAAGCCATGAGGGCTAACTCAGAGTGTCATGGTGGCAATTAAAGATCCCACGGTGCTGACAGCACTTCTAGTTTTGACCTTCACTAGTCTCCTCCACACAAGTTCTGCCTCTCCTTCCTTGTCGAATGGCCTCCTCTTTGAATGGCCATGTGTTTTACCTTTGATTAGTTCTCATGGTTTCTCTATGCCCATAAGCATTTTCATCTGCCAAATTCAATGCATTTTTCAATGCCCCTTCCACTAGGGAGCCCGTTCGGAAACCCCCACCACACAGGTTGAAGATCTTATTACCTCCAGAATTGCTCTTATTACCCCCATGTTGCTCTGTTCCTTTCCTGCAGTGCTGTGGCAGATGTTTTGGAGTTAATACTGGAACATAGAGAGGTGGGGAGGAGGGCCAATGACAAGCTGTAGGGGTTGGCAGGAATGTGATTTTGGGAAGACTCACAAAGCCCCCGTATCTTTCTTCTTATGGACTGAATGTTTCTGCCACCCCCCCCATTCTTTCATTAAAACCTAACCCCCAAGGTGATGACCTCAGGGGGTGGGGCCTTTGGGAAGTGATTAGGTCATGAGGGTGGAAGCCTCCTGGACGGAATCAGAGCCCTTATAGGAGACCCCAGAGTGCTCCCTTGCCCCGTCTATCATGGGAGGACACCCTGAGAAGATAGTCGGCTATGAACCCAGAGGAAGATCCTCTGCAGACCCCGAATTTGCTGGTGCCTGAACATGACCCCAAGGAGAGACTTAGTCAACCTATCTCACTTCCCCTTATCCAAGGACCTGGCAGGCTCTATTGTGCACGCCCATCAACAGTTCTCATTTCTATGTGTACATCTTCTAACTTTGTCACCCAAGTCTCCCAGTGTCACCTCTGCTGTTTCTTATCGGACTGCCTCGTGGCCTCTCATCGCAGCCCCTGGTCCTATGTGGAAAAGCCTGCCTCTGTGTTGCTGCTGGAGGTTACTTTCTAACAGATGTCAGCATGCAGAAAACTTTCAAGACATGCCTCTTGCTCTGTCCTAGCACCTGGGACACGGAAAGCAATGTCCTTGTTAACACATCTGCCCCCAATTCTTAGGGCCCACTAAGGTGTCACTCCTGGGTTGAGTGCTGAGCATTTGCGTTGCACCTGGATGGTAGCAAAGGACAGGGAAGGGAAAGTGGGACTGTATGGGGCGGGGCCGTGTCTCCAGCCAAAGGAGCAGAGAGCTCCAGGGAGCTTTAGGTTATGGGGCAGAAATCAGGGTAAACAAGGTCAGCCCCATGGGAGGGATGATGTCAACGAGGGTTAAATGAAAACATTTGAGATGGGTGACTAGGAAGCCATTGGTAATCTTCAAAAAGGGATCAATGGGACACAACGATGTTAGAGGTCAGGCTGGGCTGAGAGGGCAGGGGTGGAAGCAGCAGGTGTAAACTCTTCTCTCAAGAAGGAGGAGGGGAAGGTGAAAAACAGGGTGTAGCTGGAGGGTAAAATGGAGTCAAGGGAGGATCCTAAAATGATTTTATTAATAATTAAACAAATAAAGAATGGTAAACCTGCAAGCTGAAGGAACCTTCTCTCTCACGGTGTTCTTGGAGCACCTGGGGAGCCTCTGGACTCCGAGGTCCGCACATCACTGGGGAAGCTTGTTATGACCTTGTAGAATCAGGACACACAAACCACGATTTTACAGAAAAACAGCATAATTAAAAATGTCACTATTATTGCACTATGTTTGCTTTATATAGGAGCAGGTGGAGGCTAGGACCTGGGGGCAAATAAGATCTCTTTGTTATTGTAATATGAAACAGGGTTGTTTTTTTTTAAATTATTATTATGACTTAGGGCATTTCATTAAAATTGATCAGTCAGGTTTAATGCAGGATTGACTGCTGTGAATTTGTAAATTTACCTTAAAGAAAAACCAATTTGTGTCAAAAAAAATCTACAAACAAATCACTCAAGTAACTATTAGAACGTGAATTTCTGTACTACGTGAGTTATGCAGTGGGATAATATTTATACGCTGTGTGTCTATGAGTAGAGATGTGTCACTAGCAACGGTGGCAGAGAAAGGTGGGGACAAGTGGCTGGCTCAGTCAACTATGATCTTTGGTCCTTTTCACGGAAAATGACATCCATGTCCGTTTGCTCGCCAACATCTGTTCAGTGAGGCCCTGATACATGGATAAACAGGTATTGAATGGCATGTAATTTGAAGATGAACAGCGTTCATTTACCTGCTAATTCTTAAAGTCCATAGCGGAGGGTAACATCCGACTTAAACCCAAAACACTGTTGTCATCCTATGACGGCAGCTCTGCTTTCCTTGATCACAGTGAGAAATATGCTCCTGCAGATATTGTTAACACTGAAGATGCAGAAAATGCAAATAAATGTAGAGAGCCAATCCACTCCTTATTATTTGCATTGGGCTTTTATCTTAAAGCCTACTTAATTTTCATTTCTATTTTTCAATCTGGATCCTTTTCTCATTCTTGAAACCTACAATTGTTTGGGGGCTTATAATACGAAGAGAGAATCTGATTTTAAAAAAAGGGACATGTGTCTTGTACAAAACTATTAGCATGAGCTTTGTATTTTAAAGTATACTTCCTAATTTATGAATTTATCACAAATTCTTATATTTTCCAACACATATGTCTGAGACCTGAGTCATATATAAATGGTTTATTGAAGTCTATTACAAACTTCATATTTTGTATAGTAATGACATAGATATTCAGTTGATAATTATTTCTAAGTAATTTTGTCCTATTTGAGATTTGAATTTCTAAAAATTCTTACCATGTTCCTTTTTGGTATTCATCAGGAAAACTGTAAACCATGGGGATTTCTGATTATCTAAAATAAATTGTGAGAATGAATCTCTTTCTATGAATGTAAATGAAAACCTTGGAGCATAAATAGAACCTGTGTAAAGACTTTGAGAAACGCTAATATTAAGCCTCATGAGGGTGGAGACTATTCCTTCTTTACCAAATGTTCCCAGCAGTGCTCTAGTGTTTATTAAGATGCTCAAAAAATAGTGTCTCTTTTTGCATAAGATACCTCGGTGTCATTTTATATGCATTGATTTTATTACTGTGACACTAGTCTGAATTTGATTTTTAAGTCATATATAAATATATATTTTATTATATGTATATTATGTGTAATATATTAATTATACATAAACTAATATATATCTGTTATATAATATATGATACAATATATAATTTAATGTGTTAACATACAATTAAATGATACATACTAAATTAAATTATATATAAATATGTATAATTATGTAATTTATATATTATCACATTATTATGTTGTATTATTATTTATATATTATTAATTTATATATAAGCAGGGCAAATATGTATAATGCAGTTGTAAATGTACACTTTTGAGTTTTATGCCCATTTTTATCCAAAACTATCTAATTATTGGGGCATAGTGTCTTTTTAACTTAATGTACACGTAGGTGTGGCCAAGTGGTGGACCCGATCTGAGTCCCTTGGCATGCCATTTTCTATCTGAACATTAAGAAAAATGTTATCGTCACTCTGCCATTATTGGGTCAAGGGCTGCCCGCTCCACATTCACTCCCATCCTGTCTTCCTTTCACTTCACTGGGCATGCCAAAGCTCTTCCATGAGAATTTCAGGGGAAGCACCTTCTATTCCAGCCGTAGGGGTAAATCTTGATTGATTTGTGCCAATCATGGGACTCCGAGTACCTTCGTCCCGGTTTAGAAATAGTCATGTTATCCGTGTCTGGCTAGAGAAACCAGAGAGTTTCTCTAGCCAGACACGGGGTTTTGAGAAGGTTTCCCTGCTCCCGAGTTAATAAATTTTAAACAATTGTTTTGTTTTCCTGGACGTGATCTTGTCTGGGCATGGCTCTGAACCATTCTGGCAGTAACAGGTGAGCCCGGTGACAGAGCCAGCATGTTAACTGGGGGAACTAGGAGAGGGCATGGACCTGGCCCATCGTTACTTCACCAGCCTGCTGAATAGGGGCCCTGGAACCTCTGAAGCTTCTTGTTGTAGGAGAAAAGAAATCACTTCTTTGTCTGAGCCAGTTCGAATCAGGGTTTTCCTTCTGGAGGCTGAACTATCTTAACTGACACAGTATCTGCTGGTAATGATCACCAACAAGAACATAAACACTGGCACCCAGTTGGGGCTGGTACCACTTAACTTACCAGGATGGAAACATGTTGATTACATCTACTGATGATGTCACTCTCGGAAGAAAACATTTAGTGCCCTGAATGATAGACTTAAATTGCATAAAGAGCTTGGGTTAGGCATAAAAAATTATAATATGGAAAACTATAATCAACCATATATGGCAGCAGCTGCCTGGAAGCAGCTTAAAGCTACAAATGAACATGAATTAATGCTGGTTAGAACTTACGATATGCGGAGTATGATTCCAGTTGCTCTAAACCCAAGTAAGGCAAGATCACGGAAGCAAGAGGACCAAGACCCCACAGCAAATAAGGGATGGAGCTGAAATTCACACCTAGGAGTTGATTCCCAGAGCCTGTGCTTCTAACCATTAAAGAAAGAGTCCCACAACACCGTAGGTCAAGGATTAATAGGTCAACCTACTGGCCACGGAACATCGGCACTTGGTCCATGGGCCATGTTCCCATAAGGTCATTTGTATAGGAGCTGGGCATCCCTTTATCCCTAAGCATTGGAATGCATCAAAGACAATAATGAATTTGAAGACAGGGGTTCACTTATTTTAAGAAAATAAGTTGAGAAAACACAAGGGATTAAATTTTTTTCCGACTAGAGGAGATGCGCTGTGAGTTTTCAAAAATTTAAAGTTTTGTTGCCAGAAAAATAGTGATCAAATATTCTCCATAATAAGATACAAACTATTTTTTGAGCTCTTACAATAGGCCAGGCACCTATTCTTTATGTAATCATTTGTTTCCCCCCAGGAGTCAGACGGTGGCTTTACCCTTGTTCATTTTTTTTTATCTCTGTTTTATTTTTAATCACAGTATTATTTATCTCATTTTTACACTACTTATGACATCTTTATCTTAATGTTAATATACATACATATGTATTTTTTAAACATAAGTGTGCTTTTTGAAGGGTGAATTAAATTTTTCGGAATATTACAGAATTGACTGTGCCATATTTAAAAGAAATTGATGGATTATTCATTACAGGAAAATACTTTCATTTATTATGAAATTATTACCTGTTCATTCTAGAAAAGAGAAAAAAAGCAAAATAAGGAAAAATTTTAAAGCCCATTTAAGTAAAAAACTAATCACTGCCGACACCATATACTGATTCAGAAACATAAGTATGTGACTTTGAAGTACTACAAAGATGGACTAGTTCTGTGCATGGCATTTTGTAACCTGCTTTTTTACTTAACTAAATTGTAAAAATCTTTTCTATTTCAACAAAGTTATTTACAATATATGTTGTACTTTCCTCAAGCAAGGTTTCCATCATTTATTTTAGCCAACTATTTTAGTCAACTTTCTAATACCAGACACCTGCTTTTCTCTTATTTTCAGTCTTGCTAAAATTTAAATTTACTAAATACTGTACTGAAATTGAGTCCGGTGACCGAATCTTTGGTACATTCTTAATGAACTCCTGGGTACAAATTACTAGGAAGTCAAATTGAATATATGTTTTTAAAACTTTTGATAATTTATAGGCTTATATAAAAGACATTTGTTTTTCTTTTTTATGAATTGTCAGTTGATAAATTTTGTCCACTTTTAAAACTAAAGAACTTGTATTTTTTATTAACTTATGAAATGTCTTCATATATTACAACTAGCAATTCTTTGTCCTACATTACAAATATTTTACCCATTTTGTTTCTTGATAGTGAATTTTGTTTAATGTGTCTTTCGGCAGAGTCGAATCTAATGTACATTTCCTTAATTATGTCATTCTTTTCTTTTTTTAGTAAAAGCTTCCCAATTCCAAGTGTCCCCGGCAGGAACACACTGCGTGTTTAGGAACACTTCTCTCCCGTGGCTGTGGCTGAGTGACCGAGGGGGACGTGGGAGGAGACAGGGTCAAGTACGTATTGTGGGTGGTGGCAAATCAGGCCGAGGTCAAGACTCTGGCTTTATTCTTGGAGAGACAGGGAGCCACCAGGGTAGTTTGAAGGCATGAATGTTGACCACAGGGGCAGGTGTGCTGAGAGCGAGCAAAGGGGGCACAGGTGGCTGGTTCAGAGCATCCAAACCATCTGAGGGGTGGGATGTGTCTTGAGCAGGATAATGGCCATGGAGCTTCAGAAAGGACTGGGTCAACAGGATTTTCTTGTAGGTCCGATATAGGATGTGAGGGAGGTAAGAGCCAGGACAGCTCTGAGAGTTTGGCTGACTGATAGATGGTAAAGGTAAGCTAAGCATTTACTGGGGTGGGGAGGGTGGGCACGCTTGGGTCTGAAGACAGGGGCCGTGGTGTGAGGCATGCTAAACTTGAGATGCCCATGAGGTTCTCTGTGGGGATGTTGAGTAGGCAGGTGCATGTAAGAATGATCATTTATAAGATTAAGGCAGATGAAAACTGAAAATTGACCATGTGGATGTAACAGGCAACTTTGAAAAGACAAATTTCAGAAGAGGTCGGAGATAGAAGTGGGTGCCAGAGAGACCCTGGAAACAGCCAGAATAAGCATCTCTTCCAAAGAGCTTTAAAACAAAGGGGCAGCTGGAGAGGTTAGGAGTCAAGAGACTTGTGGGACTTTTTCTAAAATAAGAGAAATAACAGCATTTTTGCAGGCTAATAGGGGCAATTCCCACAGGAAAGGAAAAAAAAAAATCATGTGAGAGGAAGGGGACAGTGACTGGAACCCACCCAAGTGAGAAGGAACTCAGTGGGTGAGTAGAGAGGTCAGCCTTTGCGGGCGGATCTCCCCTCACAGTGGAGAGGGCTGTGTAGGCAGCCAGGTTGGGTGTCCACGGTGGTGGGGTCTGGGGCAATGGCCTTCTCTTTTCTAACTGAGGCTGGACACACAGCCATCAGCTGAGAATGGGGACAAGATAGAAGGTGTCAGAGCTTTGAGGCAAAGCAGAGACAGGCAGCAGGCATCCAGGAGGGGAGGCAGTGTGTGGACAAGGGGAATGCAGCATGACCCTTGTGCTGGATGGAAAGCCCAGTGGGGTGAGTAATCCTAAGTTTAAGGTGAAACCAATAGTAGGGTTCCCTAGTCACTGTCATGGCAGGTGAGGTAGAGGGCTGGATTAAAGCGGGTTGGGTTTTCCAGGAAAGAATAATAAAA
Source organism: Callorhinus ursinus (assembly GCF_003265705.2). Classification (NCBI taxonomy): domain Eukaryota; kingdom Metazoa; phylum Chordata; class Mammalia; order Carnivora; family Otariidae; genus Callorhinus; species Callorhinus ursinus. The sequence goes on along the minus strand of NW_027397073.1, from coordinate 2,524,726 downwards.
TAGCAGCGGGGCAAAAGGTTCTTGAGTGTGTGACAGCACGTGGCAGTGATGGCTCATGTCCCCCATGATGGACGAAGAGGGCCGTGAGTGCATGGGAGAGTGAGTGAGTGTGGAAACAGACACACGTGTCCGCATCGCAGTCCAGGCACCGAAATCACAGGAGCCAGGGGGCAGCAGATTGCTGCACAGGGGCAGTGAGGGACTCTGGTCCAGGCTCTGCTTCCTCTGTGTCTGACGAAGTTGCTGTGTTTGCTTTTACACTCAACTGTCTCTTTGTTTCATGAGAGTCCAAGTGGATCAATGAGCACATTCTGGTCTTTATGTTGCCTTCCTGACCTCACCATCCTGCCAATCCTGGGCATTCCCCTGCTGCTGCCTCCAGATGCAGTGACAGAACAGCGTCCCAGAGCCCTGGACCCTAGCGAGCCCTTGGCCCACTCCACCTCTAGCCATCAACCCCCCAAAGTGGAAGGTTCTCTGCCGTGGCCAGGTGTCATTGTGGGTTTTCAGGAGGGAGAGTCAGATAGCATCTCTGTTTGTGTCTTCCTTTTTCCACTTCAGTCAGCTCTGTTAGACTCTGAAGACCCCAAATCCTTCTTTTGTTAAGGCAGATAGATGGCTCCTTCCCTAGTTTTCAAAATGAATGTTGGTCATTTTGGTAGCATTCTGAGAGTGCATTAGATACCTGCGCTTATCTCACCAGAAGCTTCATTGTTAAAGTTCTTGGAAAATACAGTCCATACTCACTGCTCATCCTCAATCCAACACAAATCCTTTTTTTCCTTGTGACTTTACTTGAACTCTTCTCCAGAATGACCCATGTCTACCACCTTAGCTATGCTTAAGCCAGGATCCAGAATACATAAGCCAGATCCGTTTATCAACCATATTCCTTGAAGACCAGACACAGTGCAGTACGTACTTACACCTTTGTTTAGAGTTAATGCCCAAGTTCTCCATCTACTTCAAGGCCCAAGGATACAGAACTGACCATTTGTTTCACTTTGAGGTTTTTCATCCTTTGAATTTGAGATGTAGACTGTAGTAGATCTTTTTTATTTTTTAGAGAGAGTGTGCTGGAGGGAGGGGTAAGGGGAGAGAGAGAGAGAGAGAATGAGAATCTCAAGCAGGCTCCACACCCAGCACAGAGCCTGACATGGGGCTCGATCTCATGACTCTGAGATCATGACCTGAGCCAGAATCAAGAGTCAGACGCTTAACTGGTTGAGTCACCCAGGTGCCCCTGGGTTGTAGTAGATCTTCGTGCACCAAAATAATTGATTTCACAAATATGGCATAAACGAGGCCTGTCTTAATAGCAGTGCATGAGAGAAAGCCTCTGAGAAATTTGGGTTTCTCTTACTGTTGTCTAGTGAGGACACCTAGCTAAACAAGTAGACCTCAGTTGACCTCAACATGTAATGACTTCAAAAGTACGGACATTTATTCCTCTCACACACAATTCTAAGGTGGGAAATTCGGGTTAGCTGGGCCAGTCTGCCCCCCAAGGTCATTCAGGGACCCAGGTTCCCTTCTGTTTTCTGCTCTGTCATCTCCAACGCCCAGTCATGACTTCTGGATTCCCACCAGCAAGAGGAGGGAAGGAAGGAGGCAGTTCTGAAGTCCTGATCCCCCAGGCCAGAGATGGCGTGCCCCCCTTGTGTCCCCAGTCCGTTCGTAAGGACATTGGCCTGCGGCCATACCTGCGAGGAAAGTTGGGGAATGCAGTCTAGCTCAGCAATTTTGTATTAGAAGACTGAAGTTATATTACCATTGAGATGGGGGGATGGATTTTAGAGGACAGCTACCAGTCCTCTCCTCAGTGACCATCTTCTGCAACAGCATGTTTTTAGACATGGGAAGAAAACAACCAGCTCCATTTTGGATGGAATCAATAGAATAAAATTCCTCCGGTCCTAAAAAATAATGGCCTCACAGTCCTCTGCAAAGGTGTGCCTCTTCTACATTCTAGAATTCTAAATGTTGGTGCTCTTTTCTTTAATATGTGCAGATATCATCCATGTAGTGCAAGCAGAATTGTTTACTATTTAAAAATGCTATCGCACCAAAAACAGTGGAAAGGGACATTTAGCTCCGGGGAAAATGAGGCTAAAGGGAGCCTTGTTACTATCATAATGTAAAAATCTCTCATGTAGAAGAGAAAGAAAGGGAGAAAAGGATGTGACAATTGGGAAGTTGACCGGATGCCTCTAAGGTCTCTTCTGGAATGACATTTCTATGAAACATAATCCTTTCAACATATCCCTAACCAACATTGATTGAGCTTCCACTAGGGGTCACAGCCTTTGCTAAGGCACTGAGCATCAGTGGTCAGACAGGACTCTACTGCCACGTTTGTTTCCTGTTCTGTCACGAAACATGTACCTTCAACTACATTTTCTGTGTTTTAATAGTGGAATACCCTTCACCTGAGGGCATTTCAGATTTTGTTTCCTTCTACCGGCTTAGTGGACTCTTGCTGTTTAGCTATTTGGTGAGTGAATCATCACAGGACAGTCTAAAATAGAAACTCAATCACTCTCTTTTTTTTTTTTTTGTCCTTTGCAAAAGTCTTGCTTTAGAGATTTTCTTGGGAAAATAGGTAGGAAATCATGTTTCTAATGCCCAATTAGAGAATGCAATCTAGAATCAGGTGCTGAAGATAGATGTCCAAAAGAGTTGGACAATCTATCTAATCTTTCATCTTGATCTATAGGGCTCGAGGGGGATTGAAAAATGCCTTAAAAATGCACATAATATAGAAAGTATGACTTTTATGTGTAATGCACTTTTCAAATTCACACTTCTTTCCTTGCTTCCTACCAATGCTTACATTTGCAAGACCATCCCTACTATTCACTGCACTAAGACAAAAGAAGGGAAAAGAGAGTAGAACTCCGGAATCATGTACCCTGATTTCAGTCATAATCAGTTATGAGGTAAGGGAAAACAACAGTGAGAGAAACTTTGTGTGAGAAATTCAAAGCTTCTACTTCATCAAAGCACAAGGATCACAAATTCTTTTTGCTTTTTTCTTTAAACACACTTCTAAGAAGAAATGGGCATAGTGGGCAAATAAATAAAACATTTTGAAACTTTATTTTCTTAATAAAGAGACTCTATTACAGGTATAATTTTTGAAACTACTGTTCTGTATTATTTTATATTAAAATGCACTATTGATTAAAATCAACAGTAATTCTTCAAGACACTTCAGAAATACATAAACAGTTTATATGAAGGCTCGCTGAAAAAGTTTGTAGAACAAGGACCTGGGGTTTATTCATATAGCAATTTAACGGAAACCTCCAAACTTAAAATACTAATCCATCAGTCTCAGGATAGACGTAACTTTCCTGGGGGCCTGCGGAAGGAGCAAACTCACCCAGCTCCTCACTAAACTCACTTTTTGTATAACCTCCTGAGGGCAGAGGCATCTGTCTGCCTTGTTCACCACTGGGTGCTTGAGTGATGATTCACTCACCAATAGCCACAGCTATTGGCACATAATAAGCTCTCAATAAATATTTGCTGAGTGAACCCATGAATTACGCATTCAGAAAAGACGTGGAGCCTCATTAGAAGAGACACCACCAGGACGGATGTTCCTAGAAGGACTGTGTGGGCGCAGGGCCACCTGCAGATGCACAGGACTGGTGCCTGGCAGGAGCAGAGCAGTTTCCTTCAGAGCAGATGTGGCCTTTGGCAATATTGGGAAGTGACTTTTATGTGTCCTTTGCCTCTTCTTAAAATAAGGTGTAATTTCCATATAATGAAAGGTACACATCTTGTGTGTTTAGTTCACTGAATTTTGACAATTACATGCACTCCTGTAACTACCAAACAAAACCAGGTATAAAGTATCTCCAACACATCACGTAATTCCTTTGTGTTCCTTTCCAGGAATTCCCCATGCCCACCCCGCAGCTTGCACACAACCACTTTCCTGAGTTCTGTCACCAGAGAGCAGGTGCTTGTCTTCTTCATACGCAGGAAAACGAACAGCAAGTATGTTTTGTGCTCATTCCTTTTACTCAGAACACTATTTTTGAGATTCAGCCACGTGTTTGCATGTATCAATAGTTCGTTCCTTTGTATTACTAAATGGTATTCCATTGTATGAACATACCATGGTTTATTTACCTATTTTCTGCTTGATAGACATTTTGTCGCTTCCAATTTGGGGCTATTTTGAATGAGACCACCAAGGATATGCTTGTACAAGTCTCTTTTAGGATTTCCAGACCTAATTCCAACATCAGGGATGGGAGGGTCTCCCCCTCCCCCATAAAAAGAAATTCTTGGACACTAGCAGCGTGGCTGAGAATTCAACTTAATTCTGACACTATCTGTCCAGAGAGAGCATCAGACCCCACAGGTGAAGGGCTCAGCCCTCTGCCACCATCCCTCCACTCCCCGCTTCAGACACCAGTCACAAACCCCAGGCTGTTACCTACGCTTCTGACTGACCTCCTGACATTTACTTTATATGCTACAGCAGCTCACAGAACTCAAGGAAACACTTATGTTTACCAGTTTGTTAAAGGATATGCTAAAGGATATGAATCAACTGCCAGAGGAAGAGATGTCCTGAACAAAGGAGCTCAGTCCTCATGAGCTTGGGGCCCCCGCTCGATTGCACAGAGAAGCAAATGTGGAAGCTCTCTGAAAACAAGCAAACAAACAAACAAAAACCAAATGGCTGTCCTCTGGGCTTTTTATGGAGGCTGCATTGCAAAGTCGTGACTGGCTAAGTCATTGGCCATTGGCTGATTCGCCATCTCAGCCCCTCTCCCCTCCCTGGACAGGAGGTGGGACTGAAGGCTCAAACCCTCTAATCACAGGGTTGGTCCTCCTGGCCACGAGGCTGCACTTGGGTGGGTCCAAAAGTCACCTTCATTAATCACAAGATACCTATTTCGCCTTAAATGGCTCTGAAGGGTTTTCAAGAAATGTGGATGAAGACCAAATATGTGAGAAATATTTTGGTAATCTGAATGACCGCATATAAATTTCTTATAAATCATTATGCTATACAGTTTTATTGTAGTATGTATTTTTATTTCTTTGGGGTAAATACTTAGGGATGGATCACTGAGGGGTTACAGATCTGTGTTTACCCTTGTAGAAACTGGGAAGCAAAATGATTGCTCCCTTCAACACTCCCTCTAGAAGCATGCCACGCAGCGCTCCACGCCCTGCCCGCATTTGGTATTACCAATCTTTTTTATCGTATCCACTCTTGAGGGTGTGATATAGTATTTCATTGTGGAATTCACTTTTATTTGATGATTAATGATGCAATATTTAATGCATTAGCTATTCATGTATCTTCTATTGTTAAGTGTCTGTTCAAGTCTGGTTTTTATTGGGTTGTCTTTTTATTATTGATTTGTAAGAGTTCTTTGTATATTCTGGGTGCAAGTATTTTGTCAGTTCTATGTACCACAATATTTTTTCCCTTACCGGTAAGCAGGCATGCAGCCAAATGATGGGCTTTGAGGGATGATATTCTCATTTTTATAATCTTGGACAAAGGTTTCCAAATCTTAGGGACTATGTGAAATCTTTCACCATACCAAAATGCAAAGAGAAATAATGCCGATTGTAATGAGTTTTCATGAGACTAAATTTAATTACTTGAAAGGACTGATTCTGGGCTTATGTCTTTCCTATTGTTGTTGTTGAAATGACCTTTCTGTAATGAAATATTGGTTGTAGTAGATGGTAGGTTTGTTTGGTTTAATTTTAATATTACTATTTTATATTCTTGCTTTGCATACGTTACTAAATACGTTTTGCAAATGTCACTGTTTCCCAAGTCAGGGAAGTTCAGCTCTAACCCAAGGAGTGACTTAAGGTGGACATTTCAGATCAAATGAGGGGCAACAGTAGTGCCACTGGATGAGGCATCTGGAGCCACGCAGAGGTTTTCTCCCCCACTTAAATCTCCGCGAATCTCCTAACGGTGTTCTACTAAAGAAATTAGGACAAACAGTTATAATCCATTTGGCATTTTACCTTTTGCTAACATATATGTCCTGCCTGAAACCAAAATCTTGCTAAGTCAGAAAAACAACATCTATTGCTTCCAGCCATTTTCTGAGGCACGTGATTTTTATATGAAGGAAATCTGATTAGTTTAACAGTTTACTCACCATATAAAAGAGCCCACTTATTTTTCAGTACCATGCTAATTTCTAGGAGGCTCTGATGAGATTTTTGTTATTCAGAAAAAAATCAATTCATTTAATAAAGTCTCAAAAGCATATAAAATAGGGCACTTGCCGAAAATAGAAGCACACATTTGTTTAACTTTCCAGATTTTATAATTTTAGTACATAAGAAGACTTTGCATTATTATGACGAATCTGTCAATAAAAACTACCTAATTTGGTACATTAATGGATTGAGAAAAATTTGGTTAAATCAGATGTTTAACACCAAAGTAAGTAGAAAGTGTATATATATGTATATATATATATACATATATATATATACATATATAGCACTTCCCATGAACTGAAATATATAAAGATCCCTGAATGTATCTTATTCCCTTTTGTGGGGTAAGTTCACAATTTTATTAGTCATTTAATGTCATTTTAATCCCATTTTTAGAATCTAGCGAATTTGATAGTTCTTGCCATCACAGGTTCCTATCTGACCAAAATGAGAAATGAAAGTGCCACCAAGGGGTTGGGTCTTAGGGATTTCCTCTCTCTTATCTCCATCTACCCTAATTCCACACGGCTTTCTCTTCCTTGACAAAAGATATTAGAATTTGGAAATGTCATGAGCCACAATTGATAATTTTACAATTAAAGAGTAATTTGAGCCAAATGATCTGAGAATGTCTTTCATGATGATGATGACGATGATGGTAGTTATCATTCTGGAAAGTGTACTGTGAACTAGGCACTGTTGTAAGTACGTCACACGCGTTAATTCATTAATCCCCAAAACGACACTGTGAGGTTTTAAGAATGGAAAGTGATAATTCATATGGAACTGAGTGAATAACCTGAGAACTCCCATCTGCCAGAGCAAACTTCTCAACTCTGGATGACTCACCAGGGAAACTTTGAAAAAAATGTAGATGCTTGAGCCCCACTCCTGGAGATTCCAAAGGAATTGACCTGGGGGTGGGGCCTGGGCTTTGGTATTCATTTTGAAAAGCATGTAGTTGATCTCTCTGCACTGCCGAAGTTGAGAATGACTGCTCTGGAGTTGGTCTTTCGCTTCGTAATTATGTGTCTCAGGGAAATGACTTGACCTCTCTGAGCATCATCTGGAAAATAGAAACATGTACTGCCCTTCCGAACTCACAAGTCAGGTGTGTTTTGAGAAAGCAATAAATTATTTTTTGCTAATGTCCTTTAAAAAAATTGAATGGTAATTATATTAAGTATTGTCATTAACCGTGAACAACGCTAGGGTGCAATGAGGAAGAGATGTAAAAATTTATTGACCTTGCTAGTTTGACATTATGTCATAATAAACCCAACCCTGTACAATGCATGGAAAAATAATCTCTGTAGTTACTTTCGTTCTACATGATGGAATTCACTGGAAGTACCACAGAAGGTAGGACATTGTATTTTAACACATCTACTAAGAATGGAACACTTCCTTAGTTTCTTGGATCTCAGAGATTCACTGTGCAAAACTTTTCCTTTCTTTGTCCTACCTGCGGCAATCTATCCAGTTCTGGGAAGGGACCCAGAAGACATAAATTTAAATACAGAAGAATATATACATGAGATAATGGAACAGCTGCCAACCAATATTTTTCCAGAAGAGAGCTCCAGCTACATGCCTGATTACATGGCCCAAAATCATTATAATTAAGGTTGGTAATCAGAGTGGGAAGAAGTAACAAAAAATTAAGATAATCTTTTATTCGCATGAGTCTAAATTTCAGTGACATATGATCAAAAGATATGTATATGGAGAGTCCGTTATGAGCCTGATTGTTTTGAATAATGAATGTTTGAAAACAGGATCTTATGGAAATCATACTGACTTATGCACGAGTCCTTCAGAACTCCAAAATTTAGGGTAGGCTTTGGAATGCTTGGTAGAGGAATTTGGCTTTTCAGGGCCTTCAAGGGATACGAGGCAATAAATAAACCCGGCATCTCCGAGACAGCCAGGAGGAAGAATTTTGAATTAATGGTAAGGGTTGTGCTTTTGGAATTTTTTCAAAATTCCACAGAGCTCATGGATATTAGAGATTTTTATTTACTAGAAGCATTTGTTTATTATATTATTATATATAAAAATCTATGCAGTATGTAAACAAATGTAAATATAGTTTTATTACATATTATTATTATATTTTGTTATTTATAGAAATTTAAAATCGCTATTCATTTTTAAAACCCACATTTTAATCGCTGTGTATTACTACTTTGGTGTGCAATACAATATCAGAACTTACATATCAAAAAGGAAAAAGAAGGGGCGCCTGGGTGGCTCAGTCAGTTAAGCGTCCGACTTCAGCTCAGGTCATGATCTCAGGGTCCTGGGATCGAGACCCTCAGTGGGGAGTCTGCTTGTCCCTCTCCCTCTCCCCCCACTCCTACTCCCTCTGTCTCTCTCAAATAAATAAATAAAATCTTTTTTGAAAAAAACTTAAAAATTCTTACTTTGATAACCCTAGAAAGAAGGGATGCCTGTTTTCTGAGTGCTATTCCCAAGGATGGGTTACTTCCTGTCTTCCAAATTCAGACACAGATACATTCATGATGCAGAATGCAAGGAAAACATTTTCTTTTCATTTAAATGTGTTTATAAATCGCATGAAATGATTCAAGCCTGTAACATTCCTTTGGCAAACATTGGCACATACAGACTTTTGTCATATAAATCAGTTGCAGTCCGAGCCAAAGACTTTCTCTCTCTCGCTCTCCCATATTTGACAGGAGTGTACACAAGAGCTAAACAATGCCAAGACTAATATTGTTCTAAATAGATCTATGCTACATTTTAAAAGGAAAGGAAATAAATGTCCAGCTGGGGCTGTCGAATCACGAGTAAGTTAGACTACACTCAGGAAACAGAGAGCAATGCTGTTTTTCCGATCCATTTACATACTCTGATTGACAACGATTGACTTCCTGATTTGCCTGATTCAGAAAGGTCCCGCTAAATCCATGGGCTCCCATTTTTCCCCAGAGGCCTGTTCTCAGTGTCTCTGCTCTCCCCCAGGAGGGCTCAGCCTCGGTCTCCCGGAGCTGCCCGGGCCCACCACTCTCTCCTCCTTTCCTGCTCCTCCGACAGGACCCCCCTCTGCGCTCCCCCCACTGTGCCACAGCTGCCCATTCTCTTCTGCCTCTGCTCTCGGTGGGCATGTCCTCTCTCTGGGCGACCTCACTGATTTCCACAGTTTCGGCTGCCATCTGTGTTTCCCTCCTGGCACGGCCACGACAACAGAAGTGTATCATCTCGTCCTTCTGGAGAGTAGAACTCCCAAACCAAGGTGTCAAAACCCCTGGGGGAGGACCCCTGACCCCTCTGCTCTCCGCCTTCCAGCTTCTGGTGTTGCCAGCAGTGCTCAGCGATCCTTGGTGACCCACCCCCGTCGCTGCCTTGTCCTCAAGTGGACTTGACACACTCTCTGTGTGCATCTGACGTCCTGTAAGGGGACTGGATCCCTCATACTGGGTGCCCTGGACGCTTCGGAACTGATGGGGAAGTCAAGCAGTAATGAAGGCTGGGTATGAAAAGCCCGAGGCCTCCTCAGCAACTTACAGAGGGACTCTCGTGTCCTGCGGCCAGCAGGCAGGCAGCTGGGGACTGGGTCCGGGACTTCATCACAAGGGTAGGGGACCCCCCCAAAAGGAGGAACTCTTGACCTGGGCAAGTCTGCTGGCAGAGGTCAGGGCCCTGGGTGGGAAGGAATGGAGCCCTGAGGTTGGATCGGAAAATCTGCACGGATGCACTGGGAGGTCTGGTATCCCCAGAGCCCCCCAGTCCTCGGAGTGCAGAACTACGGTCTGCCATGGGTTAGAGGTCAATGCTGTCCCATCAGCTAACGGCACAGGGGCCTGACAGATGTGACTCACAGGCTCAGTCCCGTTGCCCCTCTTGGACAGCAGTACTAACGGGATGAGTCACACCTCAGGTTGGCTGGGGAACTGCTGGCCTGGTAGTGGAGGAGAGGGACCCCACCGCATGGGAGGATGGGACCCAGAAAACATGTGGCCCTGGGGAGTGAGAGAGCACCTGAGTGAGTGGGTTCTGAGGCTGCAGGTTCAGGTTCAAGACTTGGGAATGTGGGCAGCATTTGGTATAACAAAAGTTCGTCAATGTGGGGACCCTCCCTCCGATACAGGATTTAAACCTGGGCAAGAGATGTTGCCACCACGCTGCTAGTAATGCTTTTCAGAAGCCTGGAGAGGGCACTGGCCCACACGAAGGCAAGTAGACATGCTGGGATCAGGAAACGCTGGTGAACAAAGGGATTTTATTTATTTTTATTTATTTATTTGAGAGACAGAGAATGAGAGAGATAGAGAGCACGAGAGGGAAGAGGGTCAGAGGGAGAAGCAGACTCCCTGCTGAGCAGGGAGCCCGACGTGGGACTCGATCCCGGGACCCCAAGATCATGACCTGAGCCGAAGGCAGTCGCTTAACCAACTGAGCCACCCAGGCGCCCGAAAAAAGGGATTTTAAAAAGCCTCCAAGAAGTTGGCACACAGAGTTAATATGCAAGGTGACATCAGTCCCTTTTGAGGAGTGTATGTATTGTGTGTGTGTCAGCGAGTTTATGCATGAATGTGTGGTGTGTATGAGAGTGTATGTGTGTGAGTGTGCACCCCACACAGAGACACATGAGTGTGCATGATGTGTGGAACGTGAGAGAGTATCTGTGAATCTGTGTGGTGTGTGTGTGTTGCGTGTGAGAGCATGTGACAGAGTGTGTGTGCCCGAGCGTGTGTGAGTACGTGGAGGGGGGATGTAATCTAGTTCTAAATCTCCAAAACCTTGTACTCTGTACAGATTATAATTTGTCTGAAGTCTCCTGCATGTGGAGTTGCTTTATTGGCCGACGATCCGATCACATGATCATGAAGCCTACCTTCTCTTTCACAGGAAGGGGCTTTGTGGGGGTGATACACAAGAACGGAGCCCAATCACCTAAAACCGAGATAAGAGGAGACTTACTATCTTTTCTGAAACTCATTGTGGCCTATCTTTTTTTTTTTTTTTTTTTTTACATAGACAATTTTTAGAGTAGTTTTAAGTTTCTAGCCAAACGGAGAGGTCGGCGCGGAGATTTCCCATTACCCCTCCCCGCCACCCATGCATACTCTTCCCTACTAACGTCCTCCACAGGCGTGGTACGCTTTTTACAACCGATGAATCTGCTTTGACACCTCATTACCCCCCAAAGTCCATACTTGACATCAAGGTTCACTCTTGGTGTGGTGGGTTTCGAACAGTGTATAATGAGATGTGCCCATCATTACCGCATCACACAGAGTAGCTCCACTGTCCTAGAATCCTCTGTGCCCCGCTGATCCACCTTCCCTTTCCTCTAGACCCTGGCAACCACTTATCCTTTTATTGTCTCCACAGCTCTGTCTTTTCCAGATTGTTGTATCCTTGGAACCACACAGCATGGAGCCTTTTCAGACTGGCTTCTTTCACTAAGCAGTATCTGCATACCTTTGTAATCTCCTGTGTTACCACTTCTGCTTCACAAAATGTAAACTTCAGCAGTTTCACATACGGACAGGTTTTCACACATGACACCACATGTGTCTGTGCGTTGGCTCCTCCTGCCTCCCTGGCTTGAGAAGGCCTTTTCTTCTATTCTTAGCTTGGCTAAGAACTTTCTCTTGATTCACCTTTGACACAATGTCACTTCCTAGGAGCCATCTCTGGCCATCCTCCCTTTCTTGGAGTTATAATTTCCCTCTTCAACCTGCTCATAATGCTCTATGCATATTTTTCCATGTATTTAGTGCATTGATTATAGCTACATATTCACATTTTGCTTATATTCTGTGTGATTTTATGCCCTATGTGCAGTGACCACGTGGAGCCACCTTCACACTCTAGCACAGTCATCAGGCACCCAGAAGGAAAACGAGCAAAGTTTCTACAATGTACTCAAACACTGTGGGCATCGGCAGTGAAGGAATGACAAGGACCCACACCTGGTCGTCCTGATGGAACATAGGAAGAACTGACACCATCCGAACATGTGGCTTGATGGGGTTTTCATGCATCAGCCCTCACTCCCCAACCAGAATGGGATGTGAGGACTCATTAAGAAGCAAGGACGCAGGCAGTCCTTCTTCTTGGTTGGCTTGAGAGAAGAGCAAAATGTGGCACCCTGAAGCAGGATACATCCTTCTGAGGCTGAGAAGTGGTAGCAGGGCGATTACCGCTGGGAGGAGAGCGAGGCAGATGTGGTGACTGGCAGACATTTGGGGGAGCATCGAGTTAGATGGCCAAAAAGGGACAGGGTAGCAGTCTTCCCACTAGGACAGTGCGGACTACTGGCCCAATGGTCTGCTAAAGTGATCGACAGAGGCCCCAAACTGATGGGGAAATTTCCCCATATCATTAGGCATTCTTTACCAACATACCTTTAATGACGGCTTAATATTTTATATCTGACGTGGTCATTGGTTATTTAGCCCTTTATTTCCTATTAAATGTTTATGTCTAGTTTGGTAGTGGTATTAAGATAACACTACAAAGAGCTTATTTGTATATACATGGTTTTGTTTTGGCATTTCCATAAAGTCAATAATTAGAAGTAGAATTACTGGGCCAAAAAGTAAAGACACTTTTTTGAACCTCTTTTAAGTTTTTGAGCGTTGTAAAACACTTTATGTGATTCATAAGTCAAAAATACATGAGAGAGTACATTCAAAGAATGCTCATTGTATCCCCATGCCTTCTCCATCTCCATCCCCCTTGTGAGCAACCATCTTTTTTGATCTGTGATTTGTCTTTCTTGTGCCTCTTTTTATAATAATGTGAAATACATACCTAAATATTACATATGTAATAAAATATGTAATAATATAAATTGTATATATTCGGGGGGGGGGCACCTGGGTGGCTCAGTCGTTAAGCGTCTGCCTTCGGCTCAGGTCATGGTCCCGGGGTCCTGGGATCGAGCCCCGCATCGGGCTCCCTGCTCCGCGGGAAGCCTGCTTCTCCCTCTCCCACTCCCCCTGCTTGTGTTCCCTCTCTCGCTGTGTCTCTCTCTGTCCAATAAATAAATAAAATCTTAAAAAAAATTTGTGTATTTTTTTATTTCTTCCTCTTTCTTACACAAAGTAGCATGGTATATATACTAGTTTATATCTTGATTTTTCACTTATTTTTTCATAAGGACCTTCCTCATTTTTAAAGGCTGCAGGCTATTCTATTGTGTAGTTGTATCATAATTTATTCAATTTTTATTTCCCTATTGATACTCATTTGGATTGAGTCAGTCTTTTGCCTTTATGAATAAAGATGCAGTGAACAATCTTGTTATTATGCTGCTTTATATTTGATGGGGAACCATCCAAGCAGGTTCCGAAGAAGAAGACTACTGGGTCCAAAGATAAATGCACGTGTAATTTCATTAGATATCTCAAACTCTCTTCCATGCAGTTTATGCCATTTTTTTTCATATGAGAGTTCCTGTTTCCCATACAACTTTGCTAACAGAATGTGTATTTAAAACTATAGGAACAGGCTTAATCTATATAACCAGATTTATTTCCCCAAAGCTGCCAATTTGTATACTAATGGCCTAGTGGGTAACTCAAAAACTGCATCTCAAAACTGCATCTCAAAAACGGACATTCTGCGTATCTTCTGAGGACAGATTAAGAGAATAAAGATCGTTGTCATACGAAGAAGATGGATTTCTACTGGCGTTTGGGGGTGGGGCAATTTTTCATCATTTGAGGCTAGTCATCTTTGCAGGAAGTTTAGTAGCCTTGGCCCCTTCCCAATAAATACTAATCATTAGGACCATCAAGAACCCCTGCACATTTCCTAAAACTCCCTAGAACTCTAGTTGGGAGACACAAGAAGAAAAGAGATTTCAAGATTAGGGAAAACACTAGAATACACACAGTTGCTATCTGAAAATATTGAAAACTGGTCAGGTGCCAAATGCAAGCAGAGATAGGCAGGTCCTGGGGATAAATAGGTTTTAGCTCAACAGAATAATTTCCCCAAATGAAGACTTGCCAATGTTGGAATGATCTTTCTGACAGAACAGTGTGCTTCATCTTGGGGAGTATAAATGGGAGCTCCATGGCCATCCCTCCAGAGAGTGGGGAAAGGAATCACCACATGAAATGACAGATTGGGCTGACTGATTCTCTTCATGGTATGCTTTTTCATAAAACAATTCCGTTTTCTTCAAAGACACTCTCTGGAACTTTCAGTACTGAGAGGTCCTCTACCCTCTTTAGCACGTGTAGCACTTGACGTCTGGTCTACACTTGAACCTCTCCTGTGAAAACAAGCTCATTTCCCAATACTTTTCTATTAGGAAAAAAGAAAACTTGGCATTTGTCTCAATATTGAATTTTCTAAGAATGAATTTGAATTTTCACACAAATAAGAAAAAATCATGTTGGGATATTTCTAGTGACTAAAGCAACAAATCAAACAGTATTTTTTGCTGTCTTCTATGTGAAAAGCACGAAGACAGGCTCTTTGAGAACACAGCTAACTTATGGTGGAAATTTCTAGTCAAAGTAAAGCTGGTCTCATCTCTTCTAGACCCAGGATTTTGTGTATGCCATTGAATTCGACCTGGCAAAATGTATAGCAAATAGAATCAATGCCCTAACACTTGAAATGCAAGCCTCAATCTGAATACCTGCCCAGTGGATTAAGTCTTATATTTAAATGGACTCAGGTGTTGCTCTCCTGTAGTTGGGTGGTTTCTTCCTTTACTAATCAATGTAAAAAATGGAGCAATTAAAAAGAAACTAAAATATTGCAAGCACTTAATCCTTTATCTGTGAGGGGGGCTTCCTAATTTTATTTTATTACTTTGTATCTCAAACACAACATAAACCCAAAATTAATTACAACAATTACATAAATTATTTGAAAATACATAATTCCAATAATTTCAGTGGTTGTATATTTAATGAATCTATATTGTGCACATACTCTTTGCCAGCCAGCAAGTGGGGGAGCGAGGCAATGAAGTCGCTAGAATAGGAAAAGCGTCTGCTCAGGTGCCCAGCCGGTCACCACCTGCCCGTGAGTGCTGGAGGGCTCCCTGCCGGCACTAACACATCGTACTGGGCAAGAGTGACAGCCAAGTGTCACAATGGGGAAGGACCAGTCTACCAAAACACCTGGCCACAGGAAAGTCAGACTTCAATAAAAACAAAGATTAGTTTGAGGCTGAAAAATAGCACAGAGAAATGGGGGAAACAAGGCACCCCCGGCTTCATTCCACAGCTGTGAGACCCTGGACAATCACTTTTCCTCTTTGGGTCCAGAGTGATTCTTTTCTCTAAAATGAGGAGGCCTCTTCCAGATCTGTGCTTCTGTAACTGACTCTGTGCTTTTTGTGATTTAGTTGACGGCAGTAAGTTTCTTCTCTTGCTCTGGAATTGTGGGTACTATTTGAAAGGTTCACAGGATCTATTCTACTAGGAATGGACCCCAAGATGTTAAAAACTGGCTTTGTCCCTGGCAACCTAAGGGTGACATCAGACAAGACTCCAGACCTCATCAGAGGTAGTTCAGACCAGAAAAGTCTTGGGAGAGCATTTTCCATGACACTGGATGATCTTGCCTTTGGAGGCCCTAATTCTTGGCTCTTCAAAGCAGATCCAGCCTGGGCATGACATTCTGCCAGACCCCAGCCCAGTGGGGAGTTGAATAGGTATGGGTCCCCCCAGAGCAGATAGGAACCCATGCCTGAGGGGCCCAGTAGATGGGAAGCACGTCAGAGACTGAGAGGTATTGAACAGGGCAGAAGAAAGAAGTATTGAGAGCTGAGCAAGAAAGTCTGCAGAATGAGAGGTGGAGTGGATGTGGATAGAGAGGAACCAGGAGAAAACCATTCTTCCGTGTTTTATTGTTTCAGGATAATGGGAACGCCACGCACGTTGCCCACAAGAACTCCGTGTAGACGCAGAATGACAGAAAGAGAGGGACTTGGCCCCGTGCTCACTGCCATTTATACTGAAACAGCATTAACTGGGGTTAATTTCACAAAGCAGTCTCCTTTTCACAAAGGTCTTGAAACGTCAAGGGTAAAGAGGATGTAGAGGTCATAAGTTGGGCAAAATATTTCTTCCACACCTAATAATTTTCCTAAGAATCATGGATCTTAGGATCCCAAAGGGAACACAGAGATGATTCATCCAAACCCACTATTTTGTGGTTGAAGAAAACAGAGCCGTGCTGAGGTTTGATGCTTGTGGGGAAAAAACCCAAGAACAGAACTCGACCCTTTGCCTCAACAGGCCCTGGTTTCAGGTGCAAAGTCCTGCTTCGTGGACAGGGCTTGTGTCTTTTGTAAGAAGTCTTGGTGTGGGGATGTGGCCCACCTTGTTTCATTAGGATCACCTTTAGAAATAGACTCTTTTGTCTATTTTTAAGGCTATTTTTAGCCTCTTGAACAAAATTGTGAGATTAGCGGGGAGAAAGAGAACTTAATCAGTGTTTATGTTGAAAAAGATCTCTAGATTTCTGTGAATTTAAAGCGACTATCAATTGTTTACACTGACTACATAACCACTCTCCCTTAAATAAACCACTTTTAACTCTATTTAGAAACATATAAGTTATATATCAGACCCCTCTAGACCAAGAGAGTACAGCAGTTTGAATAGATGGCTTTAAACAGACATACCCATGGGCCTAGATATGCTTGAATCCAAGCAGCAGCAAACAGGATTACTTTACTGATGCTAATTTTCTAAAGATACTTGTCTGAAAGAATGTCTGTTGCCAGAGAAAAGGGAAGGATTAAATTAAAGAAGAACAGTTTTGACATTTCTAATCTCAGGTAGGTATCCACACATTCATTCAGTTGTCATGCAGCCCAACCAGGGAAGTTTTATAACGTAAGACATAGAGTGCACTCTGTGAGCGCCAATACCATTTTTGGTTAAGTATTTTTTTTCTTCAAGCTGAACTTCCATCTCATGAGTTACCTGTGTCCCTGATGACAAAGACCGCCCCGAAGCTAGTCGGCTTCCTCTAACTCTTGAACTTGAGTTTTCAAACATGCAAGTCAATAGTTAGGGTGAGGCTTTCAGTACCAAATCTGGATAATAACTTAAAAACGTGTGAACATGTGATCCACCAGTTACCACGGGTTGATTTTGCAATAGGTGTATACATTTTCACTGATAGACTTACGTGCCAACAATCCTCTTTGTTTACAAATCATTTGCTCTACATTTCACCTCTCCTTAAAGACATAAGGCTAACTCTCAGAAATGACTTAGAAATATTGCAATTTGGGGGCATGTGGGTGGCTCAGTCCAGTAAGCATCTGGCTCTCGATTTCGGCTCAGGTCTTGGTCTTGGGGTTGTGAGATCAAGCCCCTTGTTGGGCTCCGTGCTGAGTGTGGAGCCTGCTTAAGGTTCTCTCTCTCTCTCTGCTCACTCTCTCTCCCTAAAAAATTTGATGTTCCTTTGACTTTCTCCGTGCTGTGCCTTAGCAATAGCCCGTCCTCCTTCCTGAGCTGGTACGCAGTCATATTTCCCTTCTCATGGCAGTTCTTCGACAAGATCTGCAGTGCCATCAGCATGAGACCTCCTTTGTGTCTCAGGCCACTGTAAAACCGTAGTTGATAAGTGTTTAATACAAGTATTGATGATGGTTTATGGGGTGCTGATTCATAAAGGACTGGCGCTAACAATATTGAGCCCTTTTCATGATTTGCATTCCTGGTCACTTAGTAAATAATAGCATTTATCTAAAAAAAAAAAAGTCTAAAATTTAAATGCAGAAGCAGTAAGTTCTTAGAAGGGAGTCGATCAAGCATTAAACGGAACACAACTATAAAGTAGATTTACATCACCTTAAAGATCCTAGTCTGAGTAGAAGAAAGAAGGAAAAAGATCTACTGAACAGACACAGAAAGTTTGTGCCTGTTGGAAAACCATGTGTTGATTGACAGGATCTTCAGGACTGCATACACTTTTCAGAGAAAGTTCAAGGATTATATTGGTTTTCTGAGAGTCGCATAGTAAATTAGAGAAACAAATCCTATAGTGGTGTCCTTTAAATTGGATTTGTACCTACCAAGAGAACTTACAAGTAAGCACCTTTAAATGTAAACAAAGTCAGAGGAGAGAAGGGTGGGGTCTCAGGTCTCCTGTCAGTTCTGCCTAAACTTCAGGACCCTCCGGTGGGTTTCTTTTCTCCCACCTCCCCACCTCCTACCCCAGTTAACAAAATGAAACATTCAGTCTTAAGGTCTCTCTCTATGTATTTTTAGGTGAATATAACAAAATTGCCAGGCACTTAAGAGCTGAAGTAAGAAGCTCATGGCTAATAGGAGGTCATATGTTACTGAGGCTTGTGTTCTTTCCTTTAGAAATAAGATGATGGTGGAGATTTTTTAAAAGGTAAAACCACTGTCTTTATTTCAAATACAGAAAGGAAAAGATTAGAACAATACCAAGAACAACCCCCATGACACCACTACACAAAGTACCCAATCCTAGCCTCTCCTAAGGTACAGTCTAAGAAATAACAAATCACACCCAGATAGAGCATCATTCGCGAAAAAGAGACCAATCTTTAGTTTCCAGAGAGGTGTGATTAAAGGGGCATATGGGCAAAGGAAGAATGAAGAAAGATCATGCTATTGATGCACACAAATGACCCATGATGAAGCAGAACTGAAGTGCGGGCAACATTCTGGACAGTATTATTCTTGCCCAGGTGTTGCTTGTCTGTGGGGTCAAGTGGCTGATTTTGTTCTAGGACATGAATGGATATCTGTGTGTGCTTTAAAGACTTTAATTCACCTGCTGAGGAGATGCTCTGACAGCTGTTTCTTCAACCGGACTCTGTTTTCTGTGTATTTGCACAAGAAATGAAACCACCCCCTTTTGATAGGCATTCAGCATTTTGTTTTAATGCTAATATGCTGCCTGACCTTTTGATTCAGAAACTAAGAATACTTAGTGCTCACAAACATTTGGGAGTAAAACGTTTTAGAGATAGATCATAACCCATCCTAAGATTGTCTTTCTAGGCTAATAAAAACAATTTCCTTGTGATCTAGCACGGAAGTCCACAGACATTTCAGTTACCTAAACATCTGAAGTGGTAAAAGAAGGTTGTCCATTAAATAGGAAGAGAGATTCAGATGTGAAGCAGAGTTTGCCTTAGATAACAGTAACATCAAATGGATTTGCACGACTGCATTTTCAATAAGCAGTACACCATCTCATTTGGATTTTTTTTCTACCATAAAAATGGCTTGATAATCACTTTTGTAATTTTTTTTTGGAGTCATGTTAATCTAGACATACATCTGAAAGGAAAAATTATTTTGCACAGAAAGCAGTGATGGTTATGATCAAGAAGGAAACCACAAGTTAAATTCCCAAATATTGTAAAAGGACACAACAAGATGAGAACATGAATTGGGTGTTCACAAGCAGTCACGGTAATTGGGGATTTAGTGAGGATTGCAATGTTCATTTTTTCTCATCCCAAGAAATATAGGTGTTTGCACCCAGTACGTCAGGTTAAAATGGGACTTTTTAATGAAAAAGTCGCTTACCTTCTGTCTACTTAACTGCAAAATCAGTTTGCTGAACCCTAAAATTGGGATTTGGCCAGCTGATCTCACGGTCCACCACACTGTGACAAATCTGGCGCTGTAACAGGGGAGAGTAAGAAAACTCTGCAGTCAACATGGAACCAGGGCTGGAGAGAACTGTCCAGAATGGAGAAAGCAGATCTTTCCCCCAAGGGGACCCAAGACACCACCAGACCCAGTCACTTCCCGAAAAATCCAGACTCACTCTGAAACCCGGAGAAACTTGCTAAAGTCACACATCCAGTAAGCAGGGATTCTGGAGTTGGGATTCAAATCCAAACTGTCTGACTCTGTGGTCTTCACAAGTCTCAACCCACCTCTGGAGGTCACAGTTCAGATATACCCCAAGACGGTGCCCGTTCTCCAGGCAGAGGTGATTATTGGCAAGGTGAGAGAGCCCCTACCCGGTGTCCATCCACCTTTACCACATTTAGACTCTTTCAAACTCTACCTGTTATTCTAATACTCGAGAGAAAAATGGCCTTTTTGCCAGCAGTCTCTAAGTAGGCCCCTCAATTCTCATCTTTACGATGATGCTGAAAACAGGATGCCATCAACTCCCCGGCATCAAGGCTGTGGTGGGGCTGAGACTCCGGGGGCCCCAGGAGCATCACCAGCAACCCCTGCTCCTTCTTCCTCCCAGACGCCTGAGAGTGGATCATGAACACAACTGTGTGGCTGGGATAAATTCTTTCTCTTTATAAAACAGAACAGTGGAGAATGTTAAGGAATACAGTAGAACAGAATAGAAAACCAAGTATTTATCGTATTATGTCATATATATGGTAAGTGAACTTCAATTGTGTTTCGCTTTACATCCAAATATATACTCCTCCGTGGCATTACATGTATTTCTAACTGTGGATGAAGTTAGAGAACCAGGCTGAGAGAAATTCAAAGTGCTGTCTCTTTGATAAGAGGTAAAAGAGAATAATGGGTGTGTAAAAGAACAAAAGACCAACAGTGATCATAAGTTCACATTCGTACTCAGGAAAACATCTAGAATGGGCAGCATTAAAGTCAGGGGCTACGAACAAACAAGAACCACATCAAGTTAAAATAAAGAATGATTTTATTTAAATAGAACCACATATAAACTACATATAGATCCTATCGATCTGTATAGACCCATGGCTTAAATAAGCAAACTTTTTAGGAGTGAAATATTCATAAAGAAACTAGGTTTGGTCCTTGAAACTTGTTTTGCTTTTAACCCATGTTGTCCGTGGGATATGGCATTGCTCGAGAAGGACAGTGAGCTCCTATGTGACGCTCATGTGAAGAACTACTTCCGTAGGAACAGGAGTGAGCACACCGGCATGCTCCCTCCCCCCTGCTCTCAGGCATCAGAGCCTGGGGTAGACCTGACTGCTGCTGGGGTGGCTGCACCTGTGGCCACCACCCAAGTCAAGGTGGGTCTCAGTAGGAAGTGATTCACACATGCATTACGGGGGCATTATTTCCACCAGAAAGACACGCAGCGCAATGGAGGGGGGACGCTAGCCCATGAGAAGAAAGCAGCTCTGTGGTTCGCTTTCCAGGCATCGGGTCTCCGGTTCCATCGCTGCGTGGCATGGTTCTGTCCCCCCTCGTGTCATCCTGTGGTGCCCCCTGCTCACACCCGCACACTCTGGGGCCTGGGTGAGCCAGATGCCTGTAGGAAAGAAGAGGGAGAGAAAGGAAGGACAGGATCTCGTCTTCCTGGGGCTGTCATGGATGTAAACTCCTGGCAGCAAAGTGGGACTTGCGGTAATCACCGTGACACAATGAATGTTGACAAGACAGGCTGTTGATGTGTTCATTTGCATACAGATGTGCGTACCCTCCCTTCCAGTTCTACACGGTGGGCCCGGTGGGAAGGCCCGGGACGCTCCTACAGAGTGCGGTTCAATCCCACCAGCGGGGCTGCCAAACGTCTCGATGCGGGGAAAGCGGCATTTTGTGCTTGAAAGAAGAATTAATGAAAGAGAGAAGGTATGAACATAAACAAAGGACAAGATTATGTGCAGTCACGTGTTTCCTTTCAGCAAGCGTGGGCCGTCTTTATGAGCCCATCTGCGAGTGACCTTGGATGTCGGAGACCCGAACGCCAGGAGGAAATACTAGGTCATCATGTAAGAACCACATCTCGCCAGTTAAGAATTGATTTACTCATCAAGTTCTAGTGGTGAGCTGGTCTTTGTTAGTGGCTATCTGGGCACCCTGGATAGAAAGCACAAGGGAAATCAATCACTCTCGCCTACAGTAACCTTCTTTTCAAAGATGTGTGTTTCATTGTTTGTGTTGGGTTTGCCATGTGGGTATTTGTTTCAAAGACACCGAGATTCTAGTTACAATGGAAAGAGTTACATGCACCTTGACATGCCACAAGTAGAATTGCAAATTTGAGACCTGTCTGTTGGTTTCTGGATTTCCTTTCAAACTCATCAGGAAGAACCTGAGCGGAAGAATTTGGGCATATTACCAGAAAAAAAATTGACAAGGACAATAAATATCATAACCATTAACTCAGGAAGAACATGATGGATATGAATGATGTATGCTTTGCAGAGAGGGACATCATAACAGTTACTATCTGTTCTCTTCCCTAGGCTTTGACATGCACTCCGTCAATAGTAGAGGAATATTAGTCACCAGTCGTAAAAATAGTGTCCACTCTCGGTCTGTAAGATTTTAGAATCTGAAAGCTCCCTGTTGGTAAGACAGCAGCTATATTGACAACATCAGACTTCTCTTTGTCACGTGGCATTGCTAACATCTAGAGTAGCGGGCAAGCTTGCGGCTCACTCCCCACCCTGTGCTGACACCCAGAGAGCGCCAGCGGTGTGCCCACCCACCTGGGATCCAGGCTCCTGCCTTTGGATGTCCTGCCCCCTAATCCCTTGGGTCTAGACTGAGCTCCAGAAGGCTCCCTGGAAAAATAGTTTCCTCACAACATGCAGCCATTACCTACTTATTAAAAACAGTATTGTGTTTATAGGATTCCTTATTTCTGAGTGAAGCATTTTCTAGAACATCTGGTTCGTTACACTTTACATAAATTAACAGACTGTCATCCCCTCTTGACAGTTACCTGTTTACTTTCACTTCATTAAATGCCATTTTTCAGAAATAACACAAGATATATGAAACACAACATGTAATTAAGCAAAACAATACAAATAAACATAACTAATCATAATGAGAACTGGAAGGAAAAAATGCGCTGGAGCAGAGAGCTGGGGAGTTGACTAGGGCCTGGTTTTTGCAGGTTAACTGGAAGGTTGCAGCAACGTGCTGGGAAAGTCTGTGAGCCAGTTTGCTTGTGAGGCACTTAGCGTTTTATTTAAAATAGATGAAATGTCTTCCATGTGAAATATATTCTTCAGGTGGAGCCAAGTGCCCCATGTTTAGTGTAGGAAAATCCGGGTCAAAATAAACTAAACATTAGGGGACACCTGTGAAGACGCAAGGGAGGAGGGTGGCATGGGGGCCGAGCGCCCCAGTGACAGCGAGGGCCATGCAGGGCTGGGACGCCGGTGGCCCCGGGGAAGCTCCCAGTAACCTGGCCTGTTCTGCAACCCACTTGGCCAAGGTGTCTCCACCGCGCTGGCGCGCGGGTTCTGGTCTCGTCCTGGGCCTTTTCTCTTCTCCGAGATTGCTGTTCTCTTCAGCCTCACCTCAGTGAATCTATCTATAGAGGAGTTTGTTTCTGATCGATTGCCACACTGTGTGCAAGGGACAGCAAACCCCTCAGGCCGCTAATTTAGAGGGAGGGTTTTTTTTATGTCCCTTTTCTTTATTGTTTTTGTTTTCTTGTCTCTATGTGTCATCTATCAATCATCTACCTATTTATCTATCATCTATTTATCATTTACTATCTATCTATCTATCTGACATCTGTCTATTATCCATCTATCTATTTATCATCTATCATTTATCTATCTATCTGCTAGCTAGCTAGCTATCATAAATCTATCTGTCTGTCTATCATCTATCTATTACTTATCATCTATCCATCTGTCTATCCATCATCATCTCCACCACCTTTCATTGTGATCCCTGGACAAATGGAGAAGACAATAAAATAATCCTACTGTATCTTCTATAATTAGCAATAGTTATAAATCTATCTCCTGTTACTAGTCATACCAAAAATCATGTTTGAATTATTTAATTCTATCAGTGCTGAATATACATTACTCTCAACAGAATCTATCATTTTTTTCTCACAATATACATAATACATCTCTTTTTCCCCCTCAACATATTGTCACTCTTCTGCTAAGTATGTCAATCACAATTTCTTTCAACTGCTCGTATTTCATGGGCCAATATCTCTGAGATGTGCAGCGAGATGAGAAAGAGAATCTATTTCTGCCAAGTTTCAGGGAAATGGGGCTCCATAGGCACGCTCACATTTTATTCCATAAATGAAAGCGATGTGTTAGGCAAATACACCGGAACCGAAAATTATTTAACTCAACGAGAATGTGCAAAATTTACACTCTGTATTTTCTGGTCTATTTTCACTTTCCAGATGAACTTTTTTCCCCAATAACAGTGCTAATAGACTTGCCAGATTTGATACATAAAGGCTGTTAAATGAGAAAACGGAAAAACAAAACCAGCTAAAATAGATGAGACTATCCCCCAGCAGTCTGGATCCATGTACGGCTTTCGAGGAGAATGACAACTTTACGGCCTTTAAAATACCAGGAAGCCTTTGGCAAACTAAGTTGGCCAGAAAAGGCATGTAAATTAAATACTTAATGTGTGTGAAAGAGAAAACTAGGCATTTTCAACTGCACAGAGATTAAACATTTTCATGTGGCCAAGAACGATAAATAGAAATCAAGGGAATCAGAAAGCCTGGAAATATTTTAACACATACAACAAAAGAATGCCATCCCCCATGTATAAAAATCTGCAAATCTGAGAAAATTGTTAATACGAACAGGTACTTTTTAAGGACCAATAAGCATACAGAAAGGTGTTAACGTTGCTGCGAGTTCGGGAAATGGGGATGAAAGCACTGGTGAAATCAGGCTGGTGCACAGCAAGCAGAGACCACTCCACGCCTTCCGCGGGTCAGGAAGGAGGTGCTCACAGCCAGCCAGGGGACCAAGAAGTGGAGCAGACTTCTCGAAGAGAAGCTTGGAATATTTCTTAAAATTAAAAACACAAAGCCTCTTGGAATCAGCAATTCCTTTTCAGGACTCTGTCCTAGAGGGACACTATGTAAGGAGACATTCTCCGGATGGAACATGACCCTGCTTATGATGGAGAAAGAGATCAGAACCAGAGGAGTGGCAGGAAGCAGAGCGCCCCCGGGAGCCACTGGGAGCCACCGGGAGCCACTGGGCCGTGCCACAGAGCACTACACCACATCCCACTGCGCCAACTCAGGTATTTTTAAGTGGGAATCGGGAGATGCCGAGTCTGGTGCAGGATATTGTATCACTTTTTGGGAAATGATCACATGTTTGCACAAAGAGGGCTGAAGAAGGCCACAGGTCAGATGTGGATGCAGGCTGTGGCGGGGTGAGGGCTTTAGAGAAGAGGACAGAGCAAGGGACACTTATTTTCTCTTCTGAATTATTTCACTGGCTTAGTGGCAATATGGTCCATATATAACTTCTGTAATTCAGAAAATAAAGATGAGAAATAAATGAAATGTGCCTGCAAGAAGCAGTACGGGGAGAGATGCCAAAAGGAGGTGACTTAATGTAACAATCTGTCTGTCACCTTTCTTAGGAAGAGGAAGGTGACACAGTGCCCCACAAAGAACAAAGGATCCACATTCCTGTGCACCTGCGCATCCAAGAAGCCTTTGGAAAATACTGGAAGCGGGACTTTAGATTGAAGCCTGAGCTGGGTCAGTCTAAAGATGTAGGTACATCCGGGAGGTCAGACCTGCCAGGGGCTGGGGAAGGGAGCTCGTGAGTTCCGGACTGTGTGTTCTCATTAACAGAAAACAAGTACACATCCTCTAGTTTGTTTCTTTAGTCCTCTTTAAATTTGCCCATCTCTCTTGGATCAACTCTAGCTCAGAATTCACAGTGTCCTTTTGCTCGGGCACCATCCCACACTACGGACCACACTGAGCCTGTGTTTCCTGGCTCCCACAGGAGGCTTGGGCTGCCTTTAGGTACCTCCACCTCCATTTTTGACGTGACAGGTGCACTTTATCTTTTTGTCCCTTGTATAACACCCAAGTGTTCGGCTTTCTTGGGAGAGTTTGCTCTAAGATTCCTGGGTGCTCTTTCCTACTCTCACGTAGTCCCTTCAGAGATCAGCCCTACCCAACCATGCACTCCTTAGAATCAGGATGTCAGGGATGATCATCACTGGATACTAATGCTCACATTTCAATAGAATAAGATATGTGTTTCCATGGACTCCCTGAGTCAATGTGATGATACAGAGCAAGAAGAGTAGTATGCTGTCCACTTGGCTGACATAGATTGGGAACCCGTACCATAGTCCAGCCCATTAGGAAGTGAGTAGGTCCACTAGGTCCCTGGTGATTTGGTCTAAATGACATACTCGTTTGACGAATTTTTTACAGTGCTGATTAAACTAGAGCGCTTTCCTTGAATTGATTGGTGGTTTTGGAATTGTGCAGACCAAACCACAATCACATCCTGTGCGGTTGTCCCAAGCTCCTGCTGATGCTGAGCTCAGCTCATGCCAATGAGGTTTGGCATTTGGAACAGTGGGGACGCGACAGAAAACAGCAGAATCGCAGAGATGGCTGGTAAACAAGGCAAGAGTCAAGCATCCAAGGGAAAGGAAAGAAAAAAAAAATAGGGCATGAGGGCTCAGCACAATTATGGAGGGATTGTAGTGAAGTTGAGACCATAGCTGTGAAATAACGCATCAAGAATCTGAAGGTGAGTACAGAGCAGCAGGAGATATCTTCTTTGACAATTTGTTTATTACAAAATATTTTTGAGCACCTATAGTATGCCAATTTTATAACGTAAAATTTGAGTCCTGATGATCTCAAAGAGAAGGGGCCTTATGCACTGAAATTAAAAGTGCTTTTTTTTTTTAAAGATTTTGTTTATTTATTTGACAGAGAGACACAGCGATAGAAAGAACACAAGCAGGGGGAGCGGGAGAGGGAGAAGGCTCCCGCTGAGCAGGGAGCCCAATGCAGGGCTCGATCCCAGGACCCTGGGATCTACCTGAGCCGAAGGCAGGTGCTTAACGACTGAGCCACTCAGATGCCCCAAAAGTGCTTTTTTTTTTTTTTTGCATAAAGATGATAGCAAGGCTCACAGACATAAAAGAATAATAATTCAGAGTTCTTTTTGTCTTCTCTTTTTCCTTTTAAATGAACAGCTTGCAGGTGTAACGCTGGGCACCTTTAGTCTGAGCTACCGCAGGATGTTTCCCCATGAGTTTCATTTTAAGTTCAGCTGAGTTCAAGTTGGGATCTAATGACCCCCTTCTTTCAAACTTGGAGTATTCCCCATCTGCCTTTAGAATCAGTCCATTAGGGGTATATCCATGTCCCTTTGTCACCTCTAACTGGCATTGCCTTATTTTACAGGTGGAAAAACAATGTTTCAGAAAAATTAAGTAACTTGCTTAACCACACATTTATAAGGCATGGAGTTAAACTCTGAACTCAAATCCATTGTGTCTCAAGACCGTGTATTTGTGTGTGGTATGTGCACATACATATATAGCTGATCCTGGGACAATGCAGGGGTTAGGGACACCGACCCCCAGCACAGTCAAAAATCTAGGTATAATTTGCAATGACGTGGATGGAACTGGAGGGTGTTATGTTAAGCAAGATAAGTTAGTCAGAGAAAGACAAATACCATATGATTTCGCTCATATGTGGAATTCAAGAAACAAAACAGACGAACACAGGGGAAGGGATGGAAAAATAAATAAGATAAAAACAGAGAGGGAGGTGAATCATAAGAGACTCTTAACCATAGGAAACAAATGGAGGGTTGCTGGAGGGGAGGCAGGTGGGGGGATGGGGTAACTGGATGTTGGGCATTAAGGGGGCATTGATGGAATGAGCACTGGGTGTTATATACAACTGTGAATCACTAAATTCTACCCCTGAAACTAATAATACACCATATGTTAACTACATTGAATTTAAAAAAAAATTTAAAAAAAAATCTAGGTATAACTTTCGACTTACCCCAAATTTACTAATAGCCTACTGTTGACCAGAAGCCTTAACGATAATATAATCAACACATATTTTGTATGCTGTATGTATTATATACTATATTCTTACAATAAAATAAGTTAGAGGAGAATGTTATTAAGAAAATCATAAGGAAAAGGAAATACATTTACAGTACTGTACTGGATTTATAAAAATAATCCAAGTATAATAAGTGGATCCATGCAGTTCAAACCCATGTTGTTTAAGGGTCAGCTGTACCTATGTATGTCCATATGGAAGTAGACATCAGTTAAATATTACCACCTCTCTCAACAGCACAAAATATCAAGGAAATCTCACTTTAAAAATGTGTAATTAGGGTGCCTGATTGGCTTAGTTGGAAAAGCCTCCGCCTTCAGCTCAGGTCATGATCTCAGGATCCTGGGATTGAGCCCCTCACCAGGATCCCTGCTTGACTGGGAGTCTGCTTCTCCCCCTGCCCCTCCTCCCCTGCTCATGCTCCCTAGCTCACTCTCTCTCTATCTCTCTCTCTCTCTCTCTCTCTCTCTCGTCCATGTGCAACAATAAATAAAATCTTTTAAAAAAAAGAGTTAAATAAATAAAAATGTGTACCTTGAATTCAAGTCAGTTTAGTAAAATTAATGTAACTAAAATATATTGTAACTAAAAATATATTGAACTAATACCTGGTTTTTCAAAAAAGAAAACTTACAATGGAATAAGAAGTGAGAAATCCATATGGATTTATTTTTTTTATTTTTTTTAAAGATTTTATTTATTTATTTGAGAGAGAGAGAGAATGAGAGATAGAAAGCACAAGAGGGAAGAGGGTCAGAGGGAGAAACAGACTCCCCGCTGAGCAGGGAGCCCATGTGGGACTCGATCCCGGCACTCCAGGATCGTGACCTGAGCCGAAGGCAGTCGCTTGACCAACTGAGCCACCCCGGCGCCTTGAGAACTACATATGGATTTAAGCTGTGACAATGATAAAGGGGATGGTAAATACATAATGGAGGATTTCTTTCCTGTGTCAGTCTTTGTATTTGGAGTTTGGCAAAAGTTATTTAAATTATTTTTTTAAAATGGTGCCAATATTTTTAGTCGAAAACAATTGTTCTCGCCAGGAATAGCATTTTCATGGTAGGTAAGTGTGATCTTATTGGCATGCCCATTAGAATTTGGAAGCATTTGTTTATAGAAGCAAGGTTAAAAGGATGGCTAGGTAAACTACAATAATATTATTGGTAATGAACTTTAAGTTTATTATAGTTTAATTCTATTTAGCCCCAGAAGACAGATATCTTGTCAATGGGAAGAGAAATGTATGCATTCGGCACAGATTTATTGAATGTCCTAACAAAACACCATGGGAATTAGAAAATAAATTTAGCAGCCAAAGTACAAGTGAAATTTTGAGCCGAATTTACCAACAGTTGGGGACGGCTGATTTGCATACCCACATATGAATGTTTTGAGGTGTTTACTGTAATTGGGGGTGGAACTGAAAACCTAGTCCCACCATTTACTTTATGCTTGACCTTGAGCAAATTAGCTCACTTTTGTGAGCGTGTTTCTTCACCTGTAAAATGAAGTAGATGACAGGAGTATTTACCTCCTGGGATTGTTGGGAGGACTAGTTGAACTGAACACAAAGGGTTTTCCATGACAGCCTGGAAGGTAGGATTGAGGGTATTACTCTCACTGTGTCATCAGATGCGTTTCCTGCACCTTTTTTGGGATGATCCTGTATATGGTTCCCTTTGAGATGTTAATATGGTGAATTACCTTAACAGAGTCCCCAGCGCTGGTGAAGAATCCAGCATTTCCCGAATAAACTCAGTTTGAGGATAACACCTCGCCTTATTTTATGCCTGCTGCATGGCCTTGGCTGAAAGGTGACTGAGAATATTTGTAAGTGGAGTAACACTGGCTCAGCGGTTGCCCTTTCTTTTATCATGCTTACCTGGCTTGAGATTTGGGTTCTACTGCCCACAAATGGGAAAGGAAGTGTTTGCTCTTTGTTGGTCAGTGTCTTTGTTCATTTTGCAGCCAGAGGATTTTGAAGTGTTGACTTAATTTTTAAAAAATACACTAGAAGGACCATTTTTTATTTCCGCTTGAGTTATTTATATTTTCACAGGAAATTGTTCATTTTGTCTAAACTTTCAAATGTATTGGCATAAAGTTGTTCATAATATTCTCTGATTTTTAAAAATCTGCTGTATCTGTAGTTGTGACACTCTTTGTGCCGAATCTTGTTTATTAGTGTCTCCTGTGTCCTTATGAGTCTTAATTATTTTGTGCAGTGAAGCCAACTTTTGACTTTGTTAGCCCATTCCACTATGTTGATTTTCTTTTATTGACTTCTGCTCCTTATCATTTCATCCTTTTATTTTCATTGGATTATCTTGTTGGTATTTTAATATCTTTCTAAAATAAATTGAATCAATATTCCACTCTTCTTTTTTTATAACATAAAATCTTAAGATTATACATTTCTCCAAGTATGGTGTTAAGCAAAATTGCACATTTGATATGTGGTATTTTTGTTATCTTTTGCTTGGAAGTATTTTGTAATTACTACTCTGATTATTCTTTTTGTTTGTTTTGTTTTGAACCGCTTTGATTATTCTTGATTCTTTTTAAAATTTTCTAAATGTAAGTTTTAAAAACTTTTTTTTACTATTAACTTATAACTTAATTGCTGATAATTTAAAAACATGGTCTCTATTAAATACTCATTCTGTGAAATTTGTTAGGACTGGCATAATGGCCTTGAAAAAGTTCCGTTTTAGATTTGAGAAGACCATATGTTGTCTAAATGTCGATTCTCTGTATATTTATTAATTCATATTTGTTAATTGTATGTTTCTTCTATATCTTTATCAATTTTTGTTGCTTTATCAATAATTGAATAAGATGTAATAAATGATTATGATTATGGATTTGTCAATTCCTTCTTTAAATTCGGAAAAATTTTCTGTGACAATACTTTTCATCAGATCTATATGCATGCAAAATTATGTGTTCTTGTTGAATTTATTTTTTGTCATTACGCAGTAACTTTCATTCTTTTTAAATAACGTCTTTATTTTAAGATGCTATTTTTTCTGACTCCAACTTTTTGTTGTTTAATATATTTTTCCATCTTTTTACTGTTGAAATTTCTACGTCCTTATGTTTTAGCTGCATTGTTGGTAATCACACACACACCCCACATAATATTTATCATAATTGGCAAGTTTAGATCATTTACATTTATTGTTATTACACACATATTTCTATCATTTTATTTTGTGGTTTCTGCTTGTTTTGCTTTTTTTTAATGCTTCTTTGTAGCCTACCCTTGATTTACACACTTGACTCCATTATCTTCCCCGGGTCAGTGCTCTCCTGGCTGGATTTGTAAAATACTGCTTTCTTTTGAGAAATTCTCCCATTGATAGATATTGCATGGCTTACCTGCTTATTTCTATAGACTATCACCGTATTAAAAATTTTATCTTTAAAATATCCTTTGTGCTCCAGTGAAGTAAGTGTCTTTGTTGTTCTTTTTCAAAATGGTTTTGAGTATTTGGGGGTTTACATTCTCCCAGATCAATTTAATAAGTAGCTGTTAATTTTGATAAAGAATTTATTGGAATTTTGAGCATTGCATTGAACTTATAGAGTAATTATGGGGAAAAATTCTATCTTTAAAATATTTAAGAATAAACGTGATAGAGCTACCCATGTTTTCCAGATGTTTTTAATGTCTTTCAAGAATGTTTTATATTTTTTTCATAAATATCTTGCACATATATAAGTTAAGATTGTTAATATTTGTTTTGATTAAAATTTATCTTCACGTTTTAAATTTTATCTTATATTTATTTTTTACATTCACCAATATAGACATCTGAGTCTATTTTAAGGGATACCAGGTTCAGTCTTTAATTTCTCCAACAGTTTTCTGTTCCAGTTTTCTACCACATCTTTGCCAAATTTTGTATTTTGTCTTTAAGAGTAATTTTTACAGATAGATAGATACATGATAGAGAGATTGACTTAGAATTAAGAATTGTTATATATTTCAATCTACCACGTACCATGGGTTATGCCCCTCTTTCTTCCTACTATTCTCTACCATTATTATTTTTTTTTGATAAGAGTTGTGCTTGGTTTGCTTATTTTATTGCGTTTTAAATAAAACTCTGATCTTTTGAAAAATTCTAATTTTTGTATATCATCATTAAAACTGGTCAAGTTATTCTATTTTTTTTTTTATTTTTAAAGATTTAAAGACCGGCTTTTCCATTTTTTTTTTTTTTTTTTTTTTATTTTTTTTTTTTTTCCCCCCCCCTCTGTTTTTTTTTTTTTTTTTTTTTTTTTTTGCCTTTCATGGGTCTTGACAGAGGGGCATCATCCTTATTACTCATTTCCAGTTTCTGATTTCTCTTATAATTTTTTTAACCCAAGAATCATTTTTTTAAGATTTTATTTATTTGTCAGAAAGAGAGAGAAAGTACAAGCAGGGAGAGAGGCAGAGGGAGAGGGAGAAGCAAGCTCTCTGCTGAGCAGGGAGCCCGATGCAGGGCTCGAGCTCATGACCCTGGGATCGTGACCTGAGCTGAAGGCAGTCGCTTAACTGACTGAGCCACCCAGGCACCGTCTGAGGAATCAGTTTGAAATGAATATTTTAATTTCCAGGCAATTACATTTCAACGGTCAGTCTTTCGCCGTTAATTTTTAAGTTATTCAGCATTGTGCTTTTGTTCCCTCAACTTTATGTTCTAACATTGTTGAATTTAGTATTTCATTTTGATGTTGGTTTTTCCTCATGTCTGGTGATTTTCTGTGTACTCTTATTTGCATTTGAAGTTGTTCATTAATTTTAAAATGCTCTGTGAGTGTTTGCATGGGCAGCATTTGGCCAGAAGCAGGGCACATAACCTTCCCTGACAGACGAGTGAGCCACACAGATGGGCTGCTGTCATGACCAGACTAACCTGAGGACTTCCTGTGTCTGGGGGCTACCTTTTCAACAAACCAAGAACCAACATGCCCTGCTTTCATCCAGGACCAGGGAAAATGGATAGCAACAGGTCAAACTGACTGTCTATTTCCCTTTAAGTATCTTTTTAGTTGCCTTGGTCTCTGTCTGCTTGTCTCAGGTATAGAACCCCCTTGGGATCTCTCCCATTTTGTATATGGGTCCTAACTCATCTTGGGCTGTATATTATTTTTCTTAATGAGGTGTCTAACTGCTATGTATTTTTCATGGATTTTGTATGGCTTCTGGTCCTCTGAGGATTCCACATCTTAGTTTCTTATTTCTTAGTGCAATTGTGGATTTGTGCACACATACATCTTTTTTATCTTCTATAGGTATTTGACCAAGAAAAAAAAGCTGCCTATAGTCCTGGTTAGCCATCTTGAACTGGAACAATGGACTCGTTAAAACCATACCATATTGCCAAAATGCATACACAGAAGCGAGGGAAATTCACAAATCAATAATCTAAATCTCCACCTATATATGCCACAAAAGTAAGAGAAAATGATCCCAAAGTAAGCAGAAGGAAGGAAATAATAAAGACCTGAGCAGAATTCAACAGAAAAACAATAGAGAGCATCAATGAAGGAAAGCTGGTTCCTAAAAAATATCAACGAAATTGATAAACCTCTAGAAAGACTGACAAAAATAAAAGAGAAGACGCAGATTACCGATACCAAGAATGCGTCATCGGATTTCACTGCAGACCCTGCAGCCCTTTAAAGGATACAAGAGAACAGTCCAAGAACTGATCCTCGTAATTCAAAATGTATAAGAAATGGACTAATTCCTTCAAAATCAAAAACTACCAAGACTCCATCAGTGTGAGATAAATAACCTGACCTGTAACCTCCATCAGATCCTCAGAGTCAACATCAACAATGATGAGCTATGTCGTCAGTGCATAACCTTGATGTAACGTGTCGCCAATAGCATCTCTGTGGTCTTCCCCCCAAAGCCTGCCTGCGGTCCAACCAGGAATCAAACACAGGGCAATCCCAAGTTGAGATGTTGGCAGGTAGGGTCTTGGAAGCTGGTTAGAGAACACATAGATCTTTTTTAAATCAATTTATATGGGAATATTAATCTTTTGCTACATTTACTTTCCCCCATCTTTTTTTTTATTCCAGTTATTGATTTGGGGTCTGCCAACAGATTTCTATATCAAATTAGCTGTCCCATGTGCTACCCTGTACCTTTTTCCCCATTAAGGGTTTATTTTAAACCAGTTTATAACTTACAAGCTATAACATCAAATAAATAGGTCTGCTGATATCTCTCTTATTTTCAGAGCTTCCCAAATCTTTGCAGCTTGTTAGAGTGCATCACTAACCACCAAGCCAACCCATCGGAAACCTTCTGCTCTCCTATATACATTTAGCTGACTGTACGTTTTCTACCTTATGGAAAGATAAAATGCAAATCCAAAAGTCCTTAATAGAACACATATGATACAGTAAGTTACAGTTTGGAATCAAATATCAACTTTTAAATTTTATATTTTTTCTACAATAAACTTCTCAGCACTAGCATAGCATAAATGGTATTTTTTAGTCCATATATTTGTAGACCATTGTAGGCCAATCATTCATTGCATTTCAACTGTCTTCCTGAACCCAGCAACATAAAACAAACTTCTGGGTAATTATTAGTTCATGTGGGGAACGTGAGGGACTAGATGGTATTAAGAAAGCAAACAGAGGAACCTGAGTGGCTCAGTTAAGCGTCCAACTCTTTACTCTTGATTTCAGCTCAGCTCATGATCTCAGGGTCCTGGAATCCCTCCAGAGTCAGGCTTTGCACTCAGCTTAGAGTGGGCTAGAGATTCCCTTTCTCCCTCTCCCTCTATCCCTCCCCCCTTTTCTCTCTAAAATAAATAAATAATTGGAGGAAAAAAAAAAAGAAAGCAAACAACTCACTTTCATGCGCAGAGACCATACATGTTGCTTGAGGCTTGATGGACGAGCTGTCTGCCCTCTTTCTGCGCATGTGCCTCCTCGGGGCAGATGTGTGAGTGTGTTGTCTGCGACCTTTAACCAGGGGGGTTGCATTGTTCCTTCCGTGCACCTGCCACCTAACCCCACGCACACGTGTCCTCTGTCTTCCCTTTCCTGGCAAACCCAGATCCTTCACTGTTCATATTCTTCTCTAATGTCCATGTCTTCTAATAAAAAGAAAAGGTCATTTTATGGTATCTTGCATTGTTTTTACCATATTCTGCCAATTCTTCATAATGCTACATACTGAATCACGAATGAAAACAATAAGCCCTCCACACGCTATACATAAAATATCTAAGTGGCTGAGTCAATTCTCTCTTCACATGCATGTGTTGGCCACACACTGTTACGGACTCAGTGGTAATCTGTCTGCATTGATAAGCATCTGACCTCTTTACTGGTTAGCCAGGAGATAAATGATCGACAGAGAAATCTCCACAAACTCCTGCCTAATGACTACTCAACAGCTTTTTATGGTTCGATATTTTATCTTGCTCCAAATATCTACATGGTGGTAATAGGCAGCTAAACCAAATCCAAACTCCTGTTTTGTCTCCAAAACTGCTTCTTCCCCTGTAGTCTTCTGAATAAATTGCAAGACATTCGCTCAGCTGCTCAAGCCAAAATCCTGGGAGTCAGACCTGACTCTTCTCTGTCATATCCACGACCGACCTGCCAGCCAGTCCCACGGGTGCTGCTTTCTGTCCCAAGCATGCCATCGCTCAGCCATAGTGCGAGCCTCCGTTACCTCCAGCCAAGGACTGTGAGCACATCCCGCTCTTGTCCGCTCTGTGGTCTGCTGTCTGTACAGAAGCCACAGGGGTCCTTTCAAAGCTGAGGCTGGATCACCCCACATCACCCCTGCACTGTAAAGGCTCCAAAGTGCTTTAATGGCCAGAATCTTGTCTACACCACCGGTCTCGTTCTTGCAGGCATCCCCCTGGCTCACACTATTCCTGCCACACGACTGTCTCGTGATTCCTCGAACACAGCAAGCTTGTTCCCACCCCGGGATAGAGAAATGTGCCAACAAACACGGTCCCTACCTTCATGAGAACTTGCACAAATTATCTGGCCATATGGAGATAGCAGTTCCATAGAGTTTTTGTAAATGCTCATTTAATCAATGTTGATAAAGCACCTCGCATAGTCATTACCACAGTATAGGAAATTAAAATGAATATTAGTTCTTCAATGCTCAGGTAATTAATTTTAATTTTTCTTGTTATAAAAGAAGATCGTTTCATGGGATGAAATGACTGCTGTGGACAACTTTAGCACTATTACACATGTTTTTTATAAATGCTAAATTGCTCTCTTATTGGCTAGATTTTGCCTTTGATTTTGATGCCAATAATTCTGTTTAACTTTATTGTTTCTATTCTTATCATCTCCCCACCCACTTCCCCATCAGATGAAGTTTCAGCTTTTAGATCCATCTGAATTTATGCATGTTTTTTCACCATATGGGTATACATTTTCTCAATATTTTTGCATTTATTTTGATAGCCACAGTTGATAACAGGTATTAATAATGAATTTTGTGCATTCAAGCTTTTTCTTACAAATAATGTAAAATTAAATGTGTTATCTCCCATAAGTAATTATGAGGTTGAGTAATTCTTTTTCTTTTCATCTTACCGTCTTTATTTCCTGTGTTCTCAAGCTGGCGGCCCTCACCACCGATTTGACTTTTGGCAATGTAAACTTTGGTTTTTATTGCACCATTTTATCTCCTCCTTTTGCCACCAAGTTTCTGGTTCCCTGATTTTGTTTCTATTTTCCATTTATATCTTATTGCATCTCTGCTCTCTCGTTTCTCTTTTTCTTTTTTCTCTCTCTCTTTTTTATTTTTTTTTTTTAGTACGTTCCATTCTTCTTTAACCTTGCCATATGTACATGCTTCTTTTGAGGACACCCATCGCACGTCTTCTCAATTCTCACCTTTTTGTGTAGAACACCCTTGTCCCTGGTACACTTCATATATTACTGAAAGTGACCAAAGTCCGGTATCACAGAGTCAACGGGGAGAGTGGCAGGGGACAGAGAAGGATGCGCCATTTACACAAGTGCCCACCTGGCGGCCGCACCCCCTCCTGTGGGGCCAG
Organism: Callorhinus ursinus; assembly: GCF_003265705.2. Taxonomy (NCBI): domain Eukaryota; kingdom Metazoa; phylum Chordata; class Mammalia; order Carnivora; family Otariidae; genus Callorhinus; species Callorhinus ursinus. Next base: position 2,487,641 of record NW_027397073.1, on the reverse strand, counting down.
TCCAGGGCAGCGCTCCTCCTGTAAAAGCGTCTTGGGTGCTGGTCAAATGGTAGCAGGGACTAACGAGCCAGCATTTTTGTCTGAGTTGGGAGCAAGTTGTGTCTGACTCGGGACAAGGATGGGTGGGTAGTCTGTACTAAGTTTGGGTAAGTAATCCCGGAAAAATCTAGGACCCATTTGAAGTGCCTCCCTCCCGATGCGTTTGGTGATCTGGCCACATGACCCTGTGTCCATCAAAGGAAAGCTGCGTTGTTAGAATTCTAGGTAGACTCTCCCTTTGAGCAGCATTTTCCAAGAGGTAGCAATGCTGGATTTTTCTCTTCCTTCTGGTCATCTCATCTCCAGTCACCCCGAGCCCTAGGGCTCCTGAGTGACTCGGGTCTGCCTTGGCCACCTGCCGGTCACTGAAGCAGGATTACAGACCTGACAAGGGAGCTCTCAAAAGAAGGACAGACTCACTGTAGGTCTTCTGGGAGGCCCTCCAGCTGTGTGACCACAGAGGGGCTTGAGCTGCCCGAGAGCCAGGATACCCATTTCACTTCCCTGAGTGTTTTCCTCCCACCCTAAAGCTCAGAAGCTTCTTCTTTTCAGCCCGCCCCCCATCCCCACCGCAAAATGTCAGCATCTTAAGAGGATGGGTCCTGGCAACAACTGTTTGTCAGCATTGCCGGAGATTGCTTCAGTCTCTTCTCTGATTGGCTGACAATGTGGAAGTAGCTACTGTAGCAAACAGACTTCTCATCATGACAGATGGGCCAAGGTTATTTCATTTTTAGTCTGTTTTGTTTAGAATTTATGTTGACAAAAAGAAAAAAAAAAAGACAGAAAAGATTTCCTGGAAACAGGGAGCTGTTTGTTGTGTTTCACGAGAATGCCTGAGAGGCGCAAGATTTCCTTCAGCTTCAATCCAGAAGAGATCACACCGCCCCAGGCCTATCAACAGCCACCGTCTGGCCGCTCCAAATGCAAATCAAGCCCAAACACTGACAAAGAAAAGACAGCAAATTGATATTCTACTAGTTTTGAAAAAGCCCAAAGTAATATTTACAAATAAGATTTTTGATGTTGCCAGGAGAAACTGTTTTTTGTTTTTGTTTTTTTAAACAAAACAGAAAAGCGTAAATTCCCCTCTAAGCAAATGGAAATGCAGTCCTCCGGAGAAGACCACTTCGGCAACCGCCTTTGGTGTCCTGTAGGCCCACGGGTCACGTGTGAGGGAAACACATATGGACCCGTTACATGGTGATATGGGGTTTCTAGGTTAAACCGGTACTGCCAACAGGAAAGTTATTTCCGGGTTCAGTGATTTAATTTTTGGTTGACAAGATTAAGTTTATGCAATGCATAAGGGAGAAGGTGAGGGGGGAGGAGGGAAAAGCAAAGCGCCTAAGTTAGCCAAGTGGCGAACGCAACGCTCCGTTATTTTTAGTTATCGTTGGCAGTGATTATTTTTGTTATAAATATAAATTGCTACCCATTGTTTGTTCTATTTTTGTGACCTGGGTAATTTGTCATTGTTTTTGTCATTGATATTGGAATCTTTTTTGCAAGCTCTATGTGTTTCTTTTTTATAGCTTTGGAGATGTTTTTTGGAAATTTCTGATATAGACCTTTTAAGGTTTAGGATATAAATATGAAGGTGCTATCCTTTACTTCCTTTGCTATCTTTAATTCACAGATTGCATAATCACTGGCTTGTGAGGTTCCAGGCACTTCTGTATCGCAACAATTATTTATTATTTGCAGAGTTCAATCCTGAGAAAAAGCTTCCCTCATTATTTTTCCGGGCTTTTTATTTTATTTTTTTTCTCTTCCAGTGTTATAAACAGCATAGTAAGTAAAGCGTTTTTCTTTTTTTAGTAGAGTGAGATTTTTTTCATCCCGTGCCTGGACAGTTGGAATCCCCCGTCATTCCCCCAGCATCTACCTGCCAGATTTGTGCTCTGTGCTCCCTTTTAATTATTACCCAGTTTCTCCTTCTGGGGCAGGGATTGACATTATCCTTGGGCTTCTGGATTAGAGAGTATCATTCCGTCCTCTACACATGCTTCCCCATTGCTAGTCTGTTTTTAATTTGTTCATTTGACAATGTTTTTTAAAAAAATTAAATCTTTTTACTTTGCTTTTTGATTTTGAATTAATTATATAACTGTATGTCATTTAAGAACTCAAACCAGGTCAGAGGGGGAGACGAACCATGAGAGACGATGGACTCTGAGAAACAAACTGAGGGTTCTAGAGGGGAGGGGGATGGGGGGATGGGTTAGCCTGGTGATGGGTATTCAAGGGGGCACGTTCTGCGTGGAGCACTGGGCGTTATGCACAAACAATGAATCATGGAACTCTTCATCAAAAACTAATGATGTAATATATGGTGATTAACATAACAATAAAAAAATAAAAATTAAAAAAAAAAAGAACTAAAACCAGGAAGGGCACCTGGGTGGCTCAGTCGGTGAAGAGTCTGCCTTCGGCTCAGGTCATGACCCCGGGGTCCCAGGATCGAGCCCCACATCGGGCTCCCTGCTCAGCGGGGAGTCTGCTTCTCCCTCTCCCACTCCCCTTGCTGGTGCTTGTGCTGTCTCTCCCTCTCTCTCATTTAAGTAAATAAAATCTTAAAAGAAAAAGAACTCATACCAGGAGATCTCGTATATCCTTCCCCTGTTACCCCCAGGGATCGCATCTTATAAAACTGTAGCACAATATCACAGCCAGGAATTGGCATTTATGCAATCCGCCAGCCTCATTCAGATTCCACCAGTTTCATATGCACCCATTTGAGTGTGTGTGTGTGTGTGTGTGTGTGTGCCCACGCACACGCGTGCATTTGGTTCCATGGGCAGCTTAACACCACGGTCCAAATATACGAGTTTCACGACAAGGACCCCTATGTTCCCCTCTATAACCCTGGGTGCTTCCCTCCCACCCTGTCCCTAAGCCCTGGCAAAGCATTAGTCTCTTGTCTGTCCCTATAATGTTGTCATTTCAAATGTTTCGTAAGGGGAGTTACGCAGTATGTAATCTTTGGACATTTCCAACACCTTTTGACGCCGGACACATGGCCCTCACACTCATGGGAACAAGCCCTTGTTCTTGAACGGACCTTTTCAATAACTCTGCTTTCAGCTTCTTGAACTCTTCGGTTCTGACGAGCTTCACTCCTGCTCAGTTACTGCTCACTGCAGAAGGAGTCACATTTTGCACCTGGAACCCGAAGGTCTTGTTTTTAGCAATTTTCCACTCTGACCACAGCTGTTTGGTTTTGCCCCTTGGCTTGCTGTAGACACTCCCACCCTTCCTAATCACTTGGAATACTTTTGAACTCTGTGCTACAATAGAAAACAGACTACTTTTCAGTTTACAGTGGGAAAGAGTTGTATACGAGGCGAGAGACATGGGCAGGACCACATCATGACCTGAGAAGCTTAGGTTACCTAGGGTCAGCAAGAGCTCCTAAAATAGTGATGGGCAGAGCCAACACTTTGAGTACTCTCCAAAGGGGCTGTCCCGTATTGGGCCCCTATGACCCTCCGGGTACCATGATGGACACGTTCCCACAACTCACTCATTTAACGTGCACAACATCTCCCCGGGCAGGTACGTCAGGTCCTGTGAACTCCTTCCTCACAGAGGTTAAGTGATTTTTCTCTAGTCATGCAGGGGTGGAGGAAGACTAGAATTTGCCATCAAGATGGGAGGCCCCTCTGAGAACAAATGACATGGGAATGCAACCAATCCCCTTGTATCTCAAGGTTATGAATTTCTGCAATGACGTATAATATACTTTCCTCTTTCCCTTTATTGGGATAGTTCCTTTTTAGTCTTCTTCTAATTATGACTCTTGTAGCACACATTTATGTGAGATCTGTAATACATACCATGTTGTGCTAAAATTCATTTAATTTATACTTCATACTTAAACTTTTTCAAATTCTTCTTTACCTACGTTATTTCTCCCTTAGAATCTCTTCCATCATTCTTCCTTCTATGCCAGGTCATGATCCCCACACAATATCCAGTTTCCCACAACACACCTCACATGCAGCTTAGAACCCTTCCATCAAACTCTTATCCTTGCCTTTAAATCTTTAAAGATGTGCGTCACCCAGTGTCCACCCGACACCATTCGGATGTCATGAGCATCAATCCAGAAAACGACATGCTCTTGCTTTTACTTTTAACCTAGTTACGCATATTCTACACCATTTTTTTTTCTTTCAAAGTCAATAAAAATAAGTTTCAGGATTTCTTAAGGTCTCATTTATTCTCACCTGAATCAGCGGAAATGAGTAACAGTCACACATGTGATGAATCTTTGGCAGTCCCTCCATCATGCCCAAAAAGAGAAAACCTCTCATTTCCACGTCAGGGCGATGCCTGGCTGTCTTCAGACCCCTCGTAGGCAATCACCATGCTCTTGCTCCCGGGGTGCGTAACGGGATCCGCTGAACTCATGGGCACCTGTGGCTTTTTCTCCCCTGGAGGTCTGTGAGATGTTATGGGTCTTCATAAGGAACGGTTCTGTTCTTTGGGGCAAAAACTTGACAGACTAGTTTTGTTAGATCCCGAATTCCCATTTACTAACCTTTTGGCAGGATTTTTGCATCCTCACCCCATTTAAAAAAAAAAAAAATCGGGCAGTTCTTCCTGGACAACTTTATCCTAAACAAGAACTCTTCATCAGCTCTAATAGAGAAGAGAGAGAGAATTTCTCCACATATCTCCTCTAACTGGGCGTCCAGCTTGTTAGGGGAGCCCCTGTGCTGACCTCAGGCAGGAGGCGCGCCCGGACCTCGGGCCGATGGAGGCAGTTTCTCAGTAGCCCCGTGTGGGATCGGAAGGTTGATTGGGATCTTCCTCCTTTACAAGAATCTCACCTCTGGTACATCTGCTCACCTTTGTGCCACAGTCCGTGCGGTTTCAGGCAAACCCGAGTTTGAGCTGGCCTGATGGCTCCACTTCCTTTCAAAACAGTTTTGTTGCATTTTTGGATATTAAACATTAGCCAAAAAAAAACCAAAAAAAGTCACCTCAGCTGTGTGTGCAGCCAGCTGTCTTCTTAGGCCAGCACAAACCACAGCACGAAGAAGTCACTTCCCTCCCGACCATCTCAGTGCTCTACCTGCTGGCCGGCTGTCCCCAGGCCCTGGAGAGTCCTGATCGTCTGGGATTTAGCTTCTTAATCAGTGACATGATATGATTACTGTGAACAATAGTTCAACATCGAATTTTCTAATCACCAGAGTGTCAACATTGTCATTTCAGGGGAAAAGGGGGAAAAAAAAAGTAATGGAAGCTTTGGGTAAATACCTACTTTAACTACCAGCTACTAGAAATATGAAGGCTCGTTTCTGAAAATAATAAAAAGAGAAAAAAATAAAAAGCCTCAATAAGCCCTTGAGGTGTATGAAACAGAATATCTAAGCTTATGAACCACACCGTAACTTTTTAAAAGTTGTTCTCTTAGTTGATCTAAATTTTATTCCACCCTCTGGATAATACCGAGTCAGAAACTCCCTCGAAGTCTAACATAAAATAATTAGATGGGCAGTGTATTGTATAAGTCTTCTAAGAAGAAAATAGAAAGCTTTTTTTTAGCTTCCTTTTTACTGGTCTGATTTTTAAACCCTTGGGTGTGTCAAGAAGTAGAATTCAAGTAAGTACTGGAAAACTTCTGAACACCGTCCTTCAACTTGTCAATTACTTTAGGGCAGTATGAGATGGATAGAAACATATCTGTTTGATTTTGTTCTTTCTCTTTCCCCGGGATTTTCTGAGTTTCCTGGTTATTCAGCTAAGCACAAATTGCTGTTCATACAGATGCATTGCCATGATTCCTGATTTGCTGGCTGTCATGCCCATTAATACCCAACTAGGCTGTCAGACTGTCACTCCTTGTTGTTGCAACAATTTGTTTCATACAAGGCACTTGATTCAAGAGGGAAAGGGGGGAGAAAAAAAAAAACCCTCAGTTGTCCTGTTTCTTCTTTGGAAGTACACAGAGGTGATGCAAAAGCATGAGGAAAAAATGCCGACACCACTTTCATCCTTAACAATTAATTGCCAAGCACATAAATTGGGATATATTTTTAAGAGGAACACACACCCCTCTTGAAGCTTGAAACGTGGTGGAGTTCAGATCAGTTCTCAGGAACATCGCCGTGCACAATTCTCAAGTTGTTTCATCTGATATAGCCCAAAGCACATTCTCCAAATGAAGAGAAGGCCCCCATTGTTCACAGCACATGGCTCACGGTGCCATCATTAAGCACCTGAGGGTGGCATGATGGCAAGCGGCTCTGAGAAGGAAGGCCTAGCTCTCCGGGAGCCCAAGACATGGAGTGTCTAGCGAGGTTTGATTGCAGTGCCATTGTTCATTCTGGTTTGGGGCAGGATTTTAGTCTGCCTTTAAAGAACGGTGGTGTTGAGTGACGGGCACAGAAACTGCCACCAGCAAACATCCCGCCTGATGCCGGTGCCTCTCCAGCTCTGTTCCATCCCCTCCTTGGCAGGAAGCTTCCCTGTTCCTGAGAGCAGGGGAGGAGGCAAGCTTCTCCTTCATGACTCTTCACCCGCAAAGGGTAAGAGGTCCTGCTTGCAGCACGGACGGGTTTGTGAAAGCGCCAGAGCCCTTGGTGGAGGTGGACCTGGCCGCCCCTGGAGTCGGCCCTCAGCTCTGCTGCCCTCCATCTGGGGTTCCTCCTGCCCCCTCCTTCAGCTTGCCTCTCTGCACACCACCCCAGCTCTGCCCTTGAATAGAGAGCACTTCTCTTTTGCTCCTTTCCTCCACACCCCCAGTTGTCCTGCAGTGTCTAGCCCTTCTTCAAGAAAAGAGTCCTAGATATTGTCTTTGAGTCTTTGTTTCTATTCCGAAGAAGGAAACGAAGAATCTCACCAGACAGGGGTCGTTCCACCAACATCTTCACAGACTCACCCATCCTGTGCTTGAATCTCCTCGGTGAGAGCCCCACACTGGAGGGGGCCGCTTCCGTGGGCGAGGCACTCAGAGGTTCCTCCTCATGGGACCGTAAGCCCTGCGAACAGTGACCACATGAAGACTTCCGATGTCTTCTTTTAAGCTTCTCTACTCCAGGCTAGGCATCTTCACCTCTAACTCTCTCTAGTCATCTCACCAGATCTTTTGTAAGATGAGATTTCCAGATTGAAAGCCATACTCTAGATGTGATAGACTCAGCATAGGATCCGTGCCTAGCCTCCTTGTAATCTTTATATGTTGTCCCATTTATAAATCTAAATTAGTTTTCTTTTTATTTTATTCCTCCCTTAGTGTACCATTATACTCAACTTAGATGCACTGAATATCTACTAGGAATGTAAAATCTAGTCATTCAGATGCTTGGCATCCAATCTCATGTACTCAAATCTCACAGATATTTGGGACTAATTTTCCATTTGATATGGAAATTTTGTCATGTTACTTTCCCCCATAGCTTGCAATAATTTAAAAGAATGAAAATTTAAAGATTAGTTTCTAAAAGTAATTGAATATATAGTGAATTAGAAGGTAAGCTTATACTATAAAAAAAGTTGTTAGTAACTAAGTAAAGCAGTGAAATTTCCATACCTTCTAGAACAGTAGCCTTAACTTTTGTATCACAGAGCATGTGACCAATCACACGGCAAACGCCTTTGCATGAAAACAGTGCTTTATGCGATTCAGGGGCTTCCTGCTGCAAACATCACCCTCTGTCTACCTTTGAAGTATGCAAACTAAAATAAAAGGGAGTAAGCCACAACAAATATTATCAAAATAGACTGAAATCCTTGAGGTATAAAAATACAACTTCAAGAAGAAAACATAAAAGAATATTCTTATTTCTTTAAGATGGGAAAAAAATCTCTTAAACAGAATACAATAAAAGGCTTAACTATTTAAAAAGGTTGATAAATTGCACTTAATTGACATTATGAGCTCTTATTTATCACAAGACACCCTTAATGGAGTCAAAAGCCATGCCACAGACTGGGGGAATATATTTGTCATCCATCTAGCCAACAAATGCACTTCACAAGAAAAATATCTCCATGAGCACACACAAAGGTTTTTGTTGACTAAAGACAACAAATGCAATAGAGAATGCAAGCTAGAGCAACAATGAGATACTACTTGAGAATGCAAGCTAGAACACCAGTGAGATACTACTATAGTAGGAAGTCTGGGCAAGGGTATGGAGCAAGTGACATTCTCATGTATTTCTGGTGAGAGTATACATTATTACAAAACCTTTTGGAAAATATTAGGTAGTAGAAAATAAAACTAAACGTGCGCCTACATTCCAAATCAAGAAATCCGTGCCGAGGTAGCTTCCAAGAGAAACATGTAGCTATGTCTACTAAAGGCAGGTGTAAGTATGCTCCCATTAGCTCTGTTCATAGTAACCAGAATGTGAAAACAACCCATGTCTACCAACAAAAGAATACATAAATAAATCATGATATATTTATATGAGGAAATATTACATAATTCAAAAAAAAAACCAACACAAAACCACTGCTATCTGCAACAACACAGACCCATCTCACAGACATGACGTTGGGTGAGAGAATCTCTCTGCAAAAGCATATAAACTGATGATGTCATTTATAGGGAGTTGGTAAAAGACAAAACTATTATCTGATTTTTGAAATCTGAAGAGTGGGTGTCTTGGGGGGTTATTGCCTGAGAAAGGGCAGAAAGATACTGAAATGTTCTATGCTTTCCTATCAGTGGAGCTACATAGATGTGTATCTATCTATTTACCTATGTCTATGTATACAATTTATCAAGCTCTATGTTTAAATTCCTGTACCTTATTGAATTATGTCATATTCTAATAAACAAGTAAAACAAATGGGTTAGGGAGAAAAAAAGGTTGATGAGACTTAGACTATAGAAATCTGTGACCCTAGCAATGAGAGAAATACAGATAAACCATAAAATCATAACTTTTCTTGAAACCATCAGCGAGGTAAGGTCACAAGGAAACCCAAGTGGCCTTAAATCCAGGGAAAGACAGGCCTCCTGAGGGGGCTGAGCCATGTGTGTTTGCTCATCACTTGCGGCAGAGCCAAGGAACAGGAGATCCTAAGCATCACGCAAGTGGGTAGGGAGAGGTCAGTTGAAAATTTAAAGCATTTCTAGAGGCCATGTGTAGACTGGTGTGACAGACGACTGTGAGACTTCCTTGGAAGTCTCAGGGGCAGGGAGGCTTGTGCCCACTTATAGGTCTCTTTTCTCAGATGTCCGGCAGATGCTCAGGTGAGACTGAGCAGAGTGGCAGACCAAAATTAGCTCTGTGATGACACAAGCCTGGAGAAGAGGATTGACCACGCTGTGGGAGAGGCGTGAAGACCACCTGAATCTTCCTCCTTATGGGACACAAGCCTCCTTCTTGGGGAAATGCAAAACATGTGATGTCCCAGGCACAGGTGAAGAGTCGCTGTGGCTAATGGGGGGTGGGGGGCTAAAGGAAAAAAGCCTTCTACTCGGAGGGAGAGGCAACAGGGAAGCAGGACCCTCAGACTCAAACACACTGAGTCCTCGGAAGACCAAGGATGGAAGAGAGCTCTGCCAGCCAGAACTCATACATGCCATTTTGAAAGCACTGGGGGAAAGCTGTAAATGCCAACTGTAAATTGGTAGATTTTAATCCCAACATATTAATAACTATATTAAATGTAAGTGGACTAAACATACCAATTAAAGACAGATATTCTCAGATTGAATAAAAAAGAAATAGTCAACTATATGTTGTCTTCAGGTATTTACTTTAAATACAAGGCTACAGATAGATTAAAGTAAAGGGACATGAAAGAGTTATTCCTTGCCGACACTAATGAAAAGAAAGTGTGGTTATCTTAATATTGTATGAAGTAAACTTCAAAAAAAAAAAAAGAAGATTTCTTGGTGTAAAGAAGGATAATATATAATGATAAAAGAACCAATTTACCCAAAAGACATAATGATCTTAAAGGCCTACACATCTAACAACAGGGTTATAAAATACAAAAAGAAAAGACTTAAAGACTGAAAGAAGAAACAGAAAATCCAAAATTATAAGTAGATTTCTGGTTTCAGCACCAAGACATAAGGAGCTTCTAAATCATCACATCACCTCCAATGTTACAACGAGAAAAACCTGAACAAACTGAAAATTTACAACTTTCATGCATTACTGGTGGGAACCTACGTCCACTCCGGAAAACAGTTTGACAGTTTCTTATGCAGTTAGACATAAAATTACTTTATAATCCACAACCCCCAGTCCTGGATCCTATCCTCAAGGAAAGAAGACTTAATGTTCACTCAAATACCTGTACATAAATGTCTAGAGCAGAATTATTCATAATCACTTGAACAGGAGACAATCCAACTGTCTTTTAATTGATGAATGGATAACCAAACTGTGGAACATCTATAAAATGAAATACTAGCCAGTAGTAAATAACAAATTACTAATACCTACAATATGGACAAGCCTTAAATGCCTTTGCTATGTGAAAGAAGCCAGACCCAAAAGGCTACATGTTATATGACGTTCTGTAAAAATTAAATTATAGAAATAGACCAGTGTTTCCCAGGAATTGGGGCCCCGGTGAGGGATCACCATAAATTTTCGCAAGGAAAAGATTTAGGAATAAAGAAATGTTCTGTATATTGATTGTGGTGGTGGTTATGTGGGTATTTCCATTTTTTAAAAACTAATAAAACTGGAAAACGGTATGGAGATTCCCCAAAAAGTTAAAAATAGAGCTACCCTATGACCCAGCAATTGCACTGCTGGGTATGTACCCCAAAGAGACAGATGTAGTGAAAAGAAGGGGCACCTGCACCCCCACGTTCACAATAGCAATGTCCACAGTAGCCAAACCATGGGGGGAGCGGAGATGCCCTTCAACAGAGGAATGGATAAAGAAGATGTGGTCCATATATACAACGGAATATTACTCAGCCGTCAGAAAGGATGAATACCCACCGTTTGCATTGACATGGATGGAACTGAAGGGTATTATGCTAAGTGAAATAAGTCAATCAGAGAAGGACAACTGTCATATGGTTTCACTCTTAGGGTGGAATAGAAGGAAAAGTGCAGAGGACCATAGGGGAAGGGAAGGAAACTGAATGGGAAGAAATCAGAGAGGGAGACAAACCATGAGAGACTCTGGACTCCGGGGAACAACCTGAGGGCTGCTGGTGGGAAGGTGGGTGGGGGGGTAACCGGCTGACGGGCATGAAGAAGGGCATGTGATATGATGAGCACGGGGTGTTATACACAACGGATGAATCGTTGAGCATTACATCAAAAACTAATGATACACTCTAGGTTGGCTAATTGAATTTAAATAAAAAATAAAAGGAAAAGGAGCAGGAGTCTCATATCTGTGTGGGACCTGGGATTTTTACTGATGATTGTGGTGTGGCACACGTTGTCCTCCCAGGCATCCCGGAACCGATCAGAACAAGGACAGGGTCCAGTGTCCATCATAAGTCACTTATTCCCTGGAGCCAGGAGGTCTTGGTGTCCAGATATCTAGCTCCCGTGGTCTGAAATATGCACAATATGACCTCCCCCAGTCACTGTTGAGACATTATCTGTTGTGCTAGAAGACTCCAAAGATATCATGGACTCCTTGTCTCTTACAAGGAGGATATACATTAAGGCGTGTGTAGGGCAAGGGTGCAGGTCCTAGCAAGAATAGAAGCAGGAAAGGCAACAAAAAGCAGATTTTCATGGAGTCCTTCAGCTTCCCTGTCTCAAAATGCTACAAAAAGCCATAGGAGAAAGAATGGTCCTGATATTAGCATGATGGATAAAAGCTCAGACTTTGAAGCCAGTGTGCTTATATATGAATTCTAGCTCTGACGGCTAGCTGTGTGATCGTAGATAAGTTACTTATTTTCTCTGTGTCTCTTGTTTTTTCATCTGTAAGACAGGGTTAATAACAGCCTTTCATGAGTTAACACATGTACACTTCTTAGAACAGTGCTGATGTGTATTAAGTGCCATGGAGGTACTTACCATAAAATGAAAAATGGCATGCCTTAAACAACTAATGACATGTAGGAAAAGAAATCAATTTGACCTTGATGTTTTAAACATCCTTTTTCAAGGGGCACAGATTTAGTGAAATAGGCTCACATTATTTTTCCACAAGTCCAAACTATCTGGTTTTGGAATAAACAATATTATATAGTTCTAACCATGAGGTTTAATATCGCCTTCTTCATTTTTTTGAAAGAGTCCATGGACAGATGAGGAGACAATAAAAATTATAATAACTAAATAAAAATGTATTGGGAGAGCCCACTAACTTTGGAGGTGAAGGAATTTGGGACAGCTTAGAATTTCTGGACCTTGCTTCCAAATACAATCACATTGGGGGTTAGGGATTTAACACACAAATTTTGAGGGGGACATGAACTGTCCATGATAGTATATAACATAAATTATGGTATTAGCCACCAGAATAATTAAGAATACTATGTTAAAAAGAAAGAATAGGGGTGCCTGGGTGGCTCAGTCAGTTAAGCATTCAACTCTTGGTTTTGACTCAGGTCATGATTTCAGGGTCCTGGGATCTAGCTCCCTGTTGGGTTCTGTACTCGGGGGGCGGGGGGAGTCTGCTTGTCTCCCTCTCTCTCTCCGCCCCTCCCCTGCTTTCTCACTCTCGCAAATAAATACATAAATCTTCTTTAAAAAAGAATAATACTACTAATATTATGAACGAATAATATGAACGGGAATTGGAAATAGAAAAAAGGAGTTGCTTATTTTTTTAATGTAATTACTTAACATATTGTTGGAATTGTTTTTTGCTACATACACATATGATTTTAAAAATAAAAAGAAATATACTTTAGGAGAAGCACCCCAAATACTTGGTATTTATATTGTGCTAAGTAATGTCCTTATTCCAGCCAGAGTTATTTTTTGGGATTGAAATCATTGTCAAATGACTTTAGTAAGCAAATCAAAAGAGAAAAAAAAATCTTCGTGCATCTTTACAGGGAAATATAGTTTTAAATGCTATTTTCTTTTGTTTTTAAAAATACATTTTCCTCTTCAAGTTTTTAATAATTAGGTCTTTACAAAGGAAAGGAAATAAGATATTGCCATAATTGAGATGTAAGAAAACTTCAAACACAGAGGTTGCTTTTTATGTTTCCTAAGGGGAAAATCTGATAGTTATTTAGACCAAGAATCTGAATAACAATGATGTGTGCATAGCTTTAAAAATAATTTGTTGGTGGCTGTTACAGTTTAAACCAGTAACTTCTTACTTCTTTGTAAGGTAAATAGCTTTTTTGACTTCCAAATTGCAAGGACAACTTAGGGTCAAGATCAGGTGTCTGGCTGATATGAAATAAACAAGACTGTCAAAATGGCAGAAGAATGGCATGCACCTGCCCCAGATACTGACACAACCACCTATTTCTGGAAGCACTCGGACTCCAGGGAGTACTCAGAGGGTCCCGAGGCTACTTAGTCAACCAGCCAGTTCTGGAGTTAGTTAATTTTGGAATTCATAATTCAATGCACATACAGCTGGTGTTTGAAGCCAGGAGATCTTTAAACTGTCTCTCTACCAGGAACTTTCAGTCCTAGCTCTTCTTGGGAAGACAGAAGCACTTCTTTTAAAAACAGAAGGAAAAGTAGGCCAAGGTTAAACAGTGTGCTGAGAAGGTGATGGCAGTGAACAGTGAGAGATACGGTGGACAGACGGACCTGTCTCAGGACGGCGTGTTCACGGGGCCGTTGGGCTCCTCTTTGAGTCACAGCTGCTGAAAATGGCTTTTCATTGTGGTTCCTGCTCTTTTCCCCTCTCATTCAGCACAGCATAGAACTAAAGAACAGAAAACCCCATGACCTACTAATTATTGGTGAAGGATGCTCCGTGTGAGCTGCCATTTACCCTCATATTTTAGAGAGGCAGAATCGTCCTAAAATTGCCTTCAGTTTTAAATCTCACCTTTAACCGACTTGAAGTTATCTTATCTGCCGCTCCCATAGTATTTTCTACACATCAATGTTCAGTTAATGGAGTGATGTTGCAACAGGTCTCCCTTATTAAACTGTATCTTGATGGCATTGTGGGAATCGTCAGTTTCCATAAGCACATATCCCCACCCTTCCCTGGTCACAAGAAGACATATTAATTTTGGCGTTGCAGGGACAATTACAGTGACCGGCAGATGCTCTAGCAGCTAATCAAAGTCCTGGCCTGGAAGTTCCCACCTCCTCACAACACAGGACCATCACCTCATCGAGTGCAAACCCAACAGCACGATGACCTCCAGAGTGATGGCACCACCAGGCTAAACGAAGTTTTTAACCAAACTACCACTTTGTACAAGCACTCTGAACTTCGCTGAAAAGGATAGATAAATAAGGAATTTCATAAAAAAAAGAAGACAGCTGTTGCCTCCCGTGTCTTGGCGTCTTACATTGCCAGGTTCCTGTGGATAGCTTTTGGTCCACTCATATTTCTGAGACAGGAAGAAATCTTCCCAGTGAGCTCTTTAGAGTGTGAACATCAGAACTTCAATAGCCATATTATGAGGTAATAAATATAATACCGATGTGGGTCATTTCTTGAAATACCTATCCTTCACGCGGTAAAATGCTGCAGCGGCTACAACCAAATCAAATTGAAGGGAGGGAAAAAAAAAAAAAACACCTATCTTCAAATAACAACCAACTACAAAAGTTATTTCTTAGTGAAGAAAGGGACCACATTGCTGGGATTCCCTCAGGTTTTATTACGAGTGTCCATTTCCGGTTTTTGTTACACTTTATTGCCTCAAAACATGAATGCATCTGTCTCCAATGGTGCTTATTTTTTCCAGCCATTTCCCACTGCATTAGTGACAAAGCCCATCCAATGGTGCCCATTCTATTTCAGTTTTATCACATCACTATACTCAGAAGGGCTGAATGCAATTTTTAAAAATAAAATAAAACAATGATTTTTGCCATCTGAAACCTGCTTTGAAGACTCCTGTGAAAATATGGTGGTGGGATGGTACGGGTAGATGGGAGAATGAAAACACCTTCACTTTAAAAAATTTCTGCCTGTTGAAATATAAAATACCACAGATTAAAAAGCACTTTCCCACACAATCCCCAAGGTTAAAGAGAAATTTGGACTGTGAAACTTGCAAATATTTCTCCCCAAGTGTGACTTTCTTCTCAGTCTCTCTCTCTATGGCATTCTTTGTAATGCAAAAGTTTTTAATTTTGAATATTGGAAAATTCAATTTACAGATGATTTTCTTTTATGTTATCCTGCTCTTGGTGTCATATTAAAACTCTGCCTACCTTAGGGTTATAAAGAGTTTCTTTAATGTTTTATTCTGAAAGTATACAGTTTTATCTTTTATATTTAGACCTATGATCCATTCTGAGTTCATCTGTATAAAGTGTAAGATTTAGGTTGATGTTCATTTCCTTGTATTTAGATGCCCAAATGTCTCAGCAACGTTGGGTGAAAGACTATCCTCTCTCCACTGAATTGTCTTTGTCAGAACCAGTAGACCGTGTTTGAGTGGGGCTATTTTTACTGTCCGTTCTCCTCCCCTGATCTGTGTGCTGATGCTTTATCAATTCTACCCTGTTTTGATGATTGCAGCTTTAGAGTACACCTTAATATCAGGTAATGTGAGCCTCCCATTTGGCTCTTTTTCAAAGGATTCTAGCCATTCTCGTTGCTTTACATTTCCACCCACGCTTTACAATCAGCTTGTAAATATCTACCAAGAATCCTGCTTGGATTTTGATGGTGACTGCAATGAACCTGTATATCACTTTGCAGAGAGTTCACATGGTGACTGTGTCACATCTTCCGATGTGTGAACATGGCTTTTCCTTCTATTTTAAGGTCTTTGTTCCCTGTCAGTAGCATTTTTTTTTTCAGTTTTTACCATCTATTTCCTACACATAATTTTGCTAGGCTTATAACCTAAATGTTCTCTTTGGATTAAAGATATTGTAAATGGTACTCTTTTCTAAATTAATATTCCTTGTTGTTTATTGATTTTTTTATAGAAATAAAATTGATTTTTGTATGTTGACCTTGTATTTTGTATCCTACCATCGTTCTATCTCCACTTAGTTCTGAGGTTATTTGTTGTTAGATTTTGTGTAGATGTCCTTTATTAAATTAAGGGATTTCTCTTCTATTCTTACTTTTCTGAGGGTTTTTTATTATAAGTGGATGTTAACCGCTTTTTGTGCATCTACTTAGATAATCATGCCAGCTTTTTTTTTTTTTTTTTTTTGGTGTGTTGATACATTGTGCAGTGTTGGTACATTACACGGACATTTCAATGTTACTCATATTTGGTAATACTTGAAGGTTGAAACAGCATTGCATTTCTGGGGTGAATCCCTTTAGGTCATGAGGTATTATCATCATTTAAAGCAGGAGAGTTTTTTTTGCAAAACAGTAGCACAACATTACAAAGTATTTATATTGATAATGATACAGTCTACTAATCCTATTCAGATTCTCCTAGTCTTAATGGCACTCACACACCTTGTATGCAATTTTGGTTTGCATACTCCTTGCATGCAATTTTATCATATACGCAGCCTGTATATCCACGCCATCACAGTCAAGACACTGAGCTGTGTCATGTCTACAAGGATACCTCACGTGCTCCTTCTACCACCATACTCATTTCTCCTGCTTCCCCGCCTCATCCTGAATCCTTGGCAAATGCTAATCTGGTCTCATTTCTGGAACGTTGCCGTTTCAAGAAAGCTACATAAAAGGAGTCCGTCATACCGCATGTAACCTTCTGAGATGGCTTTTTTTCCAGTGAGTATAATTCCTTTGAGGTTCATCTAAGTCATGTGTGCCCACAGCTCATTCTCTCTTGCTGCTGCATGGTCGTCCATGCTCCGCACGTGTTGCGGTTTGGTTAACTGTCCAGCCATTGAATGACATCTGGGTTGTTGTCAGTTTTTAGCTACTCTAATAAAGCTGCTATGAACATTCACGTACAACTTTTTCTGTGAACATAAGTTTTCATTTTTCTGGAATAAATCCCCAAGAGTGCAATTGCTGGGTTGCGTGGTAGTTTCATGTTTTAAAATCAACTGGCAAACGGTTTTCTATAGAGGTTCCATCATTTTACATACGACCAGCAATGCAGGAATGATCCAGTTTCTCTGCATCCTTGCCAACATTTGCTAATGTCACTATTTTTTATTTTATCCATTTTGATAGGTGTGTAGTGATATCTCATTGTGGTTTTAATTTGCATTTCCCTGATGGCTAATGATGTTGAGCATCTTTTCATGTGCTTATTTGCCATCTGTCTATTTTCTTCAGTAAAATGTCTCTTCACATGTTTTGCCCATTTTCTAACTGGATTTTTTTTTTTTTTTTGACTATCGAGTTTTGAGAGTTCTTTCTCTATTCTAGATACAGATACTTTGTGGGATATGTGGCTTCCCACCAATATGTACCTGCTATTTCATTCTCTGCTGGGGTCTCTCAAGACTCCAGGGAGAAAGGAACCTATCTGGGCCCTTTCTATCATCAGTCTGGAGGCTGGGGAACCCTGGGCTGGGTCCCCTTTCTCTGTTGTGTGGGTGTCCTAAGGCGCCATGCTTTTCTGTCACTCTTGCAGTCCTTAGGTCCTCAGCCAGGCTGTTTTAACTTTTCCCTTTATGGAACTTTCCTTTGGTTGCTTCTTACACTATTCCCAGGCTTTAGCAGGGAAGCGTAGAGAAATGAGTTTATGCCATCTTGTCTGGACAGAGCAGGTCACCCACATTTAAAGTGATGGATTAGGTTAAAATATGCCAACTTAATAGTTGTTTTCTACTTCTTCTATCCTTCTTTGTTTCCTTATTCCCAGCTTTTCTTCCTTCTCTTGGGTTAATTGAAAAGTTTTTATGATTCCTCTTATCTCCCCTATTGACTTATTATTTATATCTCTTTATTTTTAAAAAGATATCTTTTTTTAAAAGATATTATTTATATCTCTTTTTTTGTCAACTCATCAGTCTACTTTCAAATACTATTACTCTTTGCATGTAGAGTAAAAACCTTAAGACAGCATATTTCCCATTATTGTCTACATCCCTCATTCCTACCAGTGTGTGATTGCAACTATCCCAGGTAAGCAAGTGAAAAGTCCTTCTTGTTGAAGGTGTCAGGTTCTCCTTCAACTTTGGATAAGTTGTCTGCTCTGTATCTTCAGTTTTCCAATGGATTAAAAAGAAATTTATGAATTTGAAGTTAGTTTGGATTTTTTTTCGTTCTAAGTTTGAGAGAAACATCCTTTCCCATTCATTTCATACCAGTGTAGAAATATTGGTTTTTAAATATTAAGCTATTTCATGATGTTTCTCCCTGTTTGTATAATGTTCAGTTTGACTGCTAAAATCTTGTTAATGATGTTTGTATTTATATCCATCAAGTATATTGAGCTGTAGATTTCTTTCTTATAACTTCGTTAATTTGGTTTTGGTATCAGCTTTGTGCTGACCTCATAAAATGAGTGGGGAAGTGTTCCCTACCCTTCTATTTTCTGCAATATTTTTGAGGGATTGTTATTTTTTACCAAATGTTGGATTAAGTTCACCAGTGAATCCATTTGGATCTGGAGTTCTTTAAAGGTAAATATTTTTTTAACTATAGATTACCTTTCTTTAGTGTATATAGAGTGATTAGGATTATCCATTTCTTCTTGAGTGGGTTTTGGTAATTTGCATATATCCATTTCACCTAACTTGAAAATGTTATGGGCATAAAGTTTTTCATAATTATTCTCTTATTATTCTTTTCTTATTCTTATCCTAAATGTAGGCTATCTGGCAATGTCCTCTCCTGTATCTCTGCTATTGGTCCTATTATTGATGCTATTATCATTCTGTAATTTCTGTAGGGTTTGTAGTAATGCCTCTTTTTTTTCCATTCCTGACATAGTAATTTGTGCCTTAGTTCCATTTTGTCATGTTTATTGTGACTGAATATGTTTCAATTTTCTTTTCATAGAACCAGCTTTTTGTTTTATTGATTTGTTGGTCCATTGTCTAATTTAATTATCTTTTCTCTTTGTAAAGAGAAACCTGTTTACGTAAGGTTTAATTTGGTCTTTCTTTTTTCAGCTTTCTTGAGTTATAATTGACATATAACATTGTCTAAGTTTCAGGTGTCCGACCTGGTGATTTGATACATGTATATATATCGTGAAATGATCACCACAGTAAAGTTAGTTAAGGTTCATCTTAATGTGGAAGTTCAGATCATTGATTTGAGACTCTTCTTTTATAACACGAACACTTAATGCCATAAATTTTTCTCAGAGCAATGCTGTAACTGCAAAACACATTTTGAAATGCTGGTTTTTATTTAATTCAGTTTAATCTATTGTCTAATTCAACTTGTGATTTCTTCTTTGGCCCATAAGTTATTCTGATGTGTGTTATTTAATCTGCAAATACTTAGGGATTTTTCACATATCTTTTAGTTGCTGGTTTCTGGTTCAAATCTGTTTTGATCAGAGAATATAATTTGTATATTTCAGTCTTTTGAAACTTACTTAGTCTTGCTTTTATTGCCAATACTAGTCTTTTGTAATTGTGGAGAGATAACGCTTAGCTGGGTTTCCCAGTGCTCCTGACACTCTTCATATAACTTGAGAATTTCGTCTATCGTCATGTATCTGCTTAATTGCTCTGATCCACAAAGATAATAAAAGTTCTTTTATCTTTCAAGAGGGCCAAATAGTGACTGCCCAATGGTCTCCAGGATGAATGAAGTCCAGGACACTGGAGACATCTCTCTAGGTAATAATACCTTAGATACATAGGGGCCCTTGGAGAGATTTATTTACACACCAAAGGACTGGAGTAAGGACAGGACCTTCTAGAAGGGACAAGAGTAGCTACCTCCTTTCACTTCAGGAATAGGAGTATTCATTTATTCTTGTTCTTCACTGTACTGGTGTCCTAGAGCTACTGTAATAGAATTGTGACTTAGAACAATAGAAATATTTCCTCATGATTCTAGGGGTGGAAGGTTTGAAATCGAAGTAGGGTGGCACTCCATCTGAAGGCTCTTAGGGAGAATAGATTTTGTGGGTCTGCTGAAATTCTTTGGTTCACTCAAACCTCTGTCTCCATCATCACATGCCTTCTCCTTTCTCCCTCTGCTTCTGTACACTTCACTTCTTCTTATATTGGCTCTAGTCACATTGGATTAGGGCCTACCCTAGTGACCTTTAGTTAACTTCATTATCTCTTGAAAGGTCCCATTTCCAAATAAGATTACATTAACAGGTACCCGAGGTTAGGACTTTAATATATCTTTTAGGGAAACAAAATTAAACCCAAAATAGTTGACTGCTAGAAATGTCAAATTTAGCAGGTCCATAGGGAAATTCTAATACGTCCAATTGAAATATCTACTGGCAAACTTCCTCTTGTCCTTTGCTGTCAAGTTTACCTACCAGTAAAACATCTTGGAGTCATCTCTGACTATTCTCTTTTTCTCACAACATATGACCAATATCTAAGAAATCTTGATTATCTGACCACTTCTGTTGTCACTGATTCAGTTCAAGCTGTCATATTTATAATTGTTTTATAATATTACATTGTGTCCCTGTACTATGCCTTATGTGACCGTACCCTAATGGTTAATTTTTGCTCCAAATGTTCACTATTATAAATGGCACTGTGATAATAATCCTCATGCAAACATCTTTCTACACTTATCGAATTATCTCTCTCTTTTTTTAAGATTTTATTTTTCAACAGAGAGAGAGAGACAGTGAGAGAGGGAACACAAGCAGGGGGAGTGGGAGAGGGAGAAGCAGGCCTCCCACCGAGCGGGGAGCCCGATGCAGGGCTCAATCCCAGGACCCTGGGACCATGCTGAAGGCAGACAATGACTGAGCCACCCAGGCGCCCGTAATTATCTCTTCTAAAAGTTAAATCCTAGAAGTTGCAGTCAACTTACAACTTGCTCACCTGCCTTTCAAAAAACTGTATGAACTGGTTCCTTTCAAATGATTTGTCAATTCACAGATAATATAAACTTCCTTACCTTCTGATATGGGTGTTGAATTTTGAGAAAAATCGAGCTATTTGCTGCTTCTATGTACTTTAAACTAAGATTTATTGTGTATCCACCAGGCACCAGCCACTGTTGTAGACACAGGTTGCTGCCTTCCTGGAGCTCAAATTCTAGTTGGGAAGACAGACTATAAATAATAAACATAGTAAACAAATGAGTTATATAGTATATTACTATGTGACTTCCACTGTGTCCAACATTCTGTTCTTGAATATATATGTTAATATATAAATAATAAATTTAAATATAAATAAATATTCTCTGAAGAAACAGAAGTTGTCTCTACCATGCTCCTTACCTCTTCTGGACTCTCAGAATTGCCTTTAACATCCTTATTTCTACCAACAGTCTCTTCAAGGGACTTTGTGCTTTTCCTATTAATGCCCCTCAAAATAATTTTTCCACCCTCTAACCATTATCCAATTCCACAACCATTTCAATATGTTTAAATACTTGTTATAGCAGCACCCCAATCTTGGTACCAAACTGTGTCTCAGTCGTGGTACTAACAGAAAACCAGAACTAGCAGTGTGTGTGTGTGTGTGTGTGTGTGTGTGTGTAGACTATAAATAAAGAGGTAGAGACAATGAGGTTTACACCGTTGTAGGGCTGCCTATCCAAAGAGGAACCTTCAAGTCAGGCAGCAGGCAGGTAACTCACACAGAGTGAGGCTGCAATGGAAGCAGGATTTCTTCTTCAAGGAAACTTCAGTTTTACTTGTAAATCTTTTCCTCTGATTGGATGATACCCACCTGCATTATCAAGGGTAATCACATTTACTTAAAGCCAGGTGAAAAATAACTTCTCAGCAATGCCTGGGTTTGGGTTTGATTGAATAACTGGGCACTACAGCCTAGCCAAGCTGTCACGTATAACCAACCACCACACTCACACGTTGGCAGTTTGTGTAGGAAGAATTCTCATCGGTTTTTATTGCGTTGCCTTAGAGGTAAAAATTAGGGGCAAAAAGGGGCCATCAGACCTATTATTTACTGTGAGGCATTTAATCAGTAATCTGTCTCTGATCCAGAATGCCTCATGTGTGAATTCAAGATAAAATTAACAAAGATGAATATTAAAAATCCAACAGTAATCTAATAATAAAACTATAAATTTTAAGGGAATGTTTTACTAGTTTAATTAAATGTTACAGTTTTTGAGAACACCTTCCAAAACATGTGTCAATAGTTTATTGCTATAACTCAGTTCAGTGTCTCAACATCTGTTGACTGTGGATAAAATTCTTCTATACTCACTAGATTGTTAATATAAAATTACACTGTATGGCATTTATTACCCAGTTATGGAAACCATCAAATTGACTATATGATGTACTTTGGCTTCTTCCTTACATGTCTTTTATCAACTTATTTTTGGAGTTCTTTTTATTGTGTTCATATTTTTATTAAATTCTGCCATCATGGGAAGCACATAGACATTTGTTGCTATTTCTTGATTTTTATTCCCAACAGAGTTCTTTTTATAGGTTTTACACATTTTTCTTTTATTTTATTCACCAAATAATTAATTAATTATCTTTACCACATTTTTATTTTATTTTGACCTCGAGGATGTAGCAGTGACTATGTCAAATAGGATCCTGCACTTCTGGAATTGAAGTTCTTGTCCTAAGAGACAAATGACCAGCCCAAGAGTACATCCCATTGAATATCTCTTAGAGAAGCCTCTTCCACCCAGCCTGGAGTCACCGCAAGCCCAATGAACTGATCTTGAAACATACCTGCCATCGGGGAGGGCAGGCTCAGAAGTCCTTCCTGCTCATGCTGATGTCCTGCAGTTGTAAAAGGGACATCTTTCCTGAGGGGTTTCCTCCCTTGGTCTTATCCAGGGCCACCTTTTCCAAACTATAGAATATTATAAGAAATCTTAGGATTTAATCAATTCATATTCGACATTCTGCTTTCTGGAGACAGGGATAGAATTAAATTGCTCACTTTGACTGATTGAATTTTTAATTTCTTATCTACTACTCTCCCATTTACTTGAATTGTTGGTGATAGCAAATTTCCAGCTAGTCTTTAATTTTATGTATCAATTTGCATCTTTAAATTTAATTTGTACATATATATTTTGCCCCTTTGTATCCATTTTTCTTAAGTGTTACATGAGTAACATTCTATGACCATGTTTCATTCTGCCCTGTTTACCTGAAAATCTGGCCCTTAATGTGAAACAGTTACCTTAATGTGTCCTAGAACAAAATTCCTTGATATTCTTTAATGAATGATCTTTTTTGTCTTCCTACGGTGTCCATAGGCATTCAAACAGATGATGCTATCTGTCAGCTTCACACAACCATATCTGTAGGCTCCAGATGAGTATCTGAAATCAATAGGGATGGAATCGTGGTAATTAAATTATAGCACTTACATATAATTACACTTATGTAAAAAATATCCACCCCTGCTCATAGCTGCTCCTGAATATGATAGACATAAATCTTTGCAAATGATCTCTTTGGGGGTGGGGAGGAGAAAGAGCGTTAATCTTTAAAATTATGCCGGGAAAAATTAGGATACTGGAACTATTTCACTTCAGAGAAATCATTTGATTCAAAGTCCAGCTTTAAACAGGTTCATTTTACTAATTTCCATCTTTGAAAATTAATTTTGATGCAGTTCTCTCTGCAAAGCTTCATGATGAAGAAACTGATCTCCTGATGCTTGGGGACTGAAAAAGGCAGGACCCGTGGCAATCAGGGTGGTAGGTTATGCGCCCTGCATTTTTGGGAGCGCACATCATGCTGGACACCTTGTAAGCATTTAATCAATGAACCGATGCTTGTTTGAATAAGTTGATTAACTGACATCGAAAACGAGTCCTGTTCTCCCGAGCATTCAGTAACATGGCCTAGATGATTACTTTGTGTTAGACCAGACGTGCTACGAGGTGTGTTTTCTCCTTTGGGGTTTAAGAAATAAGACATTCAAAGTTTTTGTTGCCACTTATTTTACACCAAATTCACTCGTCTGTTCAGCAAATATTTGCTCATTTTATTGCAATTTGCTTTTTCTGCTTTTCATATGGGTAACCAATCCAAAGTTCATTTCTGTAGGTTCCAAGTAGTCGATGATATGTATTCCCTAAATAATAAATGTCCTACCACCTTTGTCCAGATAGAGTATGAGATGATGAGTGTGCGTGGGGCGGCGGGGGTTGGGGCGCAAAAACAGGCCCTGCTGCTGATACGAATTGGCTGGTGATCCAAATTGCAAAAAAGTACCCATGGATAGGCCACCAGCCTCTACCAGCCCAAACCAGTGCAAAATGGAAGATGCACATCTACTAACCCCTTTAAAATGTCATGACTTGGATAGCCCAGATTATGCTTTTTCCTCCAGAAATACTGGGGATTTAGTAGCCATTTCCTTTTAGGAATTACCAAAAAAGCACACTTGTTTATCATGATTTGACTTAGAGTTTCAAGTTTCAATAACTATACAGTTGGAATAATACTAATCCTATCTATATTATGCCTAAGACAGGGGAAAAAAAGAGAATAGGTACAAAGAAGTGCTTTAAAATGGTACATTTTTAAATTAGTGAATTAGTAAACCACGTACATAAAGTACTGTACAAGTACAAAATATTATTACCATAGCTATCATCATCATATCACTGTCAAAAGCCTATTTTTCTAATCTTCCTTTAACATGGAAAATTTATTGGTCAAAAATTATAAATTTGTATGTGAAACATATACTAGAAAGGTAAAGGCATGTGTTTTAAAATATAAATAAGAAATAGCCATGAGCAGCACCTGGGTGCCTCAGTCAGTTAAACGTCTGCCTTCAGCTCAGGTCATGATCCCAGGGTCCTGGGATGGAGTTCCACGCTGGGTTCCCCGCTCAGCGGGGAGTCTGTTTCTCCCTCTGCCCCACCCCGCTCTCACGCTCTCTCTCACTCTCTCTCTCTCATATGAATAAATAAAATCTTAAAAAAAGAAATAACCATGAATATACTAGGCTTAGTTTAGCAGCTTCTAACTCATAGTTGCAAATGTGTCACAGAATATGTCTGCATCTACACGATACCAAAAAATTTGAGACTTTCAATTATTTAGCTATTTGGCATTATGTACATAAAACACAAATTTTTCACTCACCATCCATGAAGACACATTTGACTGTACACTCTTGCCATTGAAGTAAGTGAGAAATATTATTTGCTACTTTGTAATCACTCTATTTGGCGAAAAGATGTATAAAACCAGAGAACCATTACCTAGTTGGAATTTCATGTTTCAAGAAACTGTTGGTGTGGTAAAGAAAAAGGATATGGGAGATGCAGCTGTGAATAAAGATTGAATTCTTTCCATATTGGCAGATGTACATCACACATGTCCTTCCCAAAGCCTGCATCTCTGGGTCCCAGGAAAGTGTTCTCATGACCTAATACTGCCCTTCCCAGAGACAAAGGACCAGGAGTCCTTTCTGGATGCAAGATTATTTACAACCTCTGCTGGTCTAGATCACCTTCCCAGCAGGGCTGATGGGGGACGCACATTGGTCCTATGAAGAGCCACGTTTGCTTGTTTTTTTCTCCCTACTCCAAGTAGTTTTGCATCATGTGGTGATAATTTAACCACAGGGGTATCTGGAGACCAACCCAAATGCAAACAACCCTGCCTAATTTTCTTTTACCGTAGAAATTTTCACTCACTCTACGGGTTGTTATTAATCATGCTCACTTTTAAAGATAATTTAGTTTTAATACCTTGTCAATGCAATTCTCCAAGGTGCATAAAAAGTGATCCGTCTTGTGAATATCTGCTTAGTGCCATTTCCTGATTCTGGAGCAGCTTTCTAATATTTCTGCTTTTAGCCAAGGGAAGCGACTGAAGTAAGGATGTGTAAAGTACACCCTGATCAGTGTTGTAACTTCCAAATGTCTTTAGGGTCACTGCTTTAAAATGGTGCCAGAGAGTAATGGCTACATCTTATCAGCTTTCGGACTCTTCCGTTGGCATCTTCTGTAGTTCTTACCGGGCCCAGGTTCCCAGAGACGAGGCTCTCTGCTCTTGGGAAGGGGGGATGGATATTTTAGAAACCAGAAAGCCTCTCCGAGACGCTCATAAAGCTACAGCTGTAAAAAAGGTCTGCTATTTAAGGCACTTAGCTGGTCGCCCACCACCTTCTTATTTGCTTAGGTGTGTGGAATAAAATTTATTGTGTCTAGAAAGCACCATTAATGCTTCGATACTAGACTGAGTCACATGAAATTGGCTTTGTGTGTGTGTGTGTGTGTGTGTGTGTGTGTGTGTGTGTGAGTAAAAATGCGATCCAATATTAGCAGTTCTGTATGGTTCAGCCTAATACTTGGGAATATGTTTATCTCCCCACTGCCCCACCAATAACTTTTCCATAGAAATGGAGACTACTGCTTGGCAACACAAAGGATATTAACATTCTGATGTGCCCACATATTGGTAGCATGGCACGTTTCCTTTAAGAGGC
Source organism: Callorhinus ursinus (assembly GCF_003265705.2). Lineage (NCBI taxonomy): Eukaryota > Metazoa > Chordata > Mammalia > Carnivora > Otariidae > Callorhinus > Callorhinus ursinus. The sequence continues at coordinate 2,461,068 of NW_027397073.1, read as the reverse complement.
TCTGGCTAGAACCTGGCTTTCGTAGGATGTGTTCAGAGTACGTAGACCAGTTCATGAATAATCTTTAGTGACTAAAGCAAAATAAATTTGTTTTCCTTTCACAAATTAGAAGTTTCAATAAAGTCTGGTAGGTAAATTATCCTATTTGCCCTATTCCAAGATTTGTCTGTCAAATATAGACCTCTCAGTGGATATAAGAAAAGAATGTGAGACGAAATTTGAGCCTAGCTACATCAGACGTACATACATACTGATTACAGAAGCAGTTCAATTTTAGAGCCATTAAGCTGATCCCGTGAAGGGGGTGGATGAGAACATTTGTACCAAAGGAATCCCATTTACCCTATTTGCACTGGAGAACATTAGGGATTTGGGGATATCATCCAAACTACCGTTACGAATATGTGTATGACAGGTTCAAAGACAGACAGGCATTTGTAATAAAATTTAATAGGTCAAAGAGCCGCATTGGTTGGTGTTTACGTACTTAGAAATATTTCATACTCTTCCACCTAAGGCATTTTTCCCTGGAAATGAAATGTACATCTTGTTGTCAGAAAGCATATTAATTTAAGCTAAAATGAACTTTTGTGATCCAGGCTTTGAAGGTGTAAGGGTGAAGAGGTGTGTGCAGAAAGTGTGCGCTTTGAGAAAAGATGCAACCAAGAGCAAAAAAAAAGCACCCCGAAAAACAAGCTAATAGAGATTGATGTAAGCCTGTTAAATACTTCTGACATGTGTACACAGTTAGTTCAGGGCTGAAGTAAAGTTCCGCTGCAAATAACTGGACAAACAATGGAAGTGAAGATGGATATTGTTGGCAGGCTTCTTGATGTCTGAGTCCCATGAGTGAGAGAAAATAAAGGACACCTTCAAGTAAAGTCCAGTTAGATAAAGCCGAGATTAATTCGAACCCTACACAGGGTTCTAGATGATATCGATTACACATACAATAATTTCATAGAAATAAATCATCTGGTTGAGTTAGTTAGAATTTGTCCCTTTCAGATTTAACATATGGGCAACAACATACTATTGATATGAGATATGGATGCATTTCAAATCTCACTGAGCCTCTATGGTGAAGAAAGTCATAAAGCTGTTCTTTATTGCCAAATCCTACAGCACCATCACCAAACACCTGGTGGCTGCCACTCAGAAGCTGAGAAACAGGTCAAGGCTTGTTTTAACCAACATGGTTTTCCTCCTTTAAATAGATGACCTGAAATCCTTTCTGTTCAGTTAAATTCATTTCTGATCAGGACCCACTCTTCATTTTCTGTACCTCTGGATCCAGGAGATGTGTTCTCATGATGTAACATCACTCTTCCCAGAGATAAACAGTACTCCTTGCGCTCACTATCTGGTGGCGCTTCTACTTTTGGGCCATAACATTACCCTGGAATTCTCACAGTTCTTAACTTGACACTCCACACAACCAGTCTTTCTGTGATGTGATATGGGACCATCTTTGTGAACACTTTGTGAAGTTTCAGAGACGTGGAAGCATGCCATTCTCATAAAATGGTCATTTGGATTTATTTCTGAAGCAATCATTGCACTTGTTTTTCACAATCTGTTTCTAATGCCTTAAAATATTTATTTTGAAGGTTTATGGTGAGCCAACGGTCCTCTCTTCTAGAACAGTCCGTACCGGCTGGGAAAATGCAGCTGTTTCAGGTGGTGTCTCTAGTGGTTGATTATGTGTGTCACCATAAGCTATGTTTATAAATTATGTTTATTGTGTTATAATTAGTGCTAACAGTGCATAATATCAATAAGGTCGTTAAATATGTAAATAATAAATAATAGCAATATTAATGCCACCAAGGAGCAGTGCTCAATAGCATCATGTCTACTCAGTCAGCGTAGGGCCACACTTCTCATCATTTCATCGGGAAGACATGGAACGGAGCCAGTCATTGGTTTAATGAACACACAGTGGAGTGCAGAGGTGGAATGTAGCCTTGCTTAATGGCCGGGAAAGTAAGACCTGCAGGTTGTTTTCCTAAGAAATGGGGAAATGCTGCACCATGTATCTGGTTTCACAGGGCAGCAAATTTTTGGGAATTTGAAAAGTGCATTGAGGATGGGGAGGAGACCTATTTACCTTTTCATTTAAAATGACGTCTGTTAAGGGGCCCCGGGGTGGCTCACTCGTGAAGCGTCTGCCTTCGGCTCAGGTCGTGATCCCAGGGTCCTGGGATCGAGCCCCATGTCGGGCTTCCTGCTCTGCGGGAAGCCTGCTTCTCCCTCTCTCGCTCCCCTTGCTTGTGTTCCTGCTCTCACTGTCTCTCTCTCTCTCTGTCAAATAAATAAATAAAATCTTTAAAAAAATAAATAATAAAAAATAAAATGACGTCTGTTAAAATTTCCCAACACAGCTGTCCCTACATTCTCACTAAATGCCTATGGGGATATGGAAAAGAATATGGAGCTCCAGAAGCACCACAAACATAAGGACTTTCAGACAACTTACAGACTGAATCTCGGAAAACGTTTCTACTGATTCCCTGCCCGTGAAGCTGGATTAGAGAACACAGTTGGGGGGTGGACCCTAGGAATCTTAGGTGGTCTCATCCACCAGCCGACCAGGCTGCAAATGGGAAGCCACATTCAAGTGAGCAAGAGTGAGCCTCAGGGCAGATCTGTGTAGACCATTCCTTTGGTGATAAAATCTCTGCAAGAAATGAGAAATGGAATATTCTGAATATGAAAAGGGCATTCTAAAATATATTTCTAATGGGAAATAAAATTAATTTTAGAAAACTCTTTGGCATTCTTTGGTAGTATAGTCATGCAACGGGAGTGGAATGTCAAAGCTGGAAGATCGAATCTACCAGGATGTGATGAATGGGACATAGGAAAGGGTGGCCGGAGTAAAGAGGCCAAAAACACAACACCAGAATGAACATTTATGCTTCGGGCAACACACACTGGACATGTCAGAACCAGAAAATCGAATTGTTGGTATGAAGGTAACTTTGAGAGCCTGCTCAGGAGGGGAAAACAGAAGAAAGGAAAACAAAAATTTGGGGGAATGGAAAAGTCTCAGAAGTGACAGGATGCCAAGACTAAAATAGTTTTCTGAAGACAAACAAAAGAAATGAGGAACTCTATTAAAGGCACAGCTGAGGAAACATTTCTGGACTGAACTAAGAGCTGGTTGTGTTGATCACCATGTCACGAGGTCCCAGTCATGTCAAAGGTCCATTATGAAAGGCCTGATTCCTTTCATAATGCTCCACTCTTTAATAACGAACCAAGGACAAACAGGAATTCAAAGAAAGCATTCAAAATGAAAGACAAAGACCAACATGTGCAAACAATTAAAAAGAATCTTGGAGAAAAAAGAGATTGAGTTTGAAGAAAATTTGAGAAAGAAATTACTGATATCCTTAGGGAGGTACAAGAACACATTCTATCCATGAAACAAGAGCAGTGTGTAATAAGAACAGAACATTCTGAAGTCTGAAAATCTCCATTGAAACTTAGCTCTGAAAATTATCTACTGTCATAGCAGTAGATAAGAACTTAGTGAGTGCATTAAAATAAATCTGAAAAAAAAATTTCAAAATAGCAGAGCAAACACACACACCCACACAAGAAAATTGAGAGAAAGAATATGGTAAGGTTAGTGGGCGAGTCCAGGACCTGCGTCAGAGTAAGTCTTCACTTCTCAGTGAAGTTCCAGTGGGGGGGAGACGATTTGAAAGGCAATAACCCAAGAAATATATATCTTTTTAAATTTCTTTGAATTAAAGACATGAGTTTCTAGTTTGAATGGGCCCAACAATTACCTACCACTATGGATGAAAACAGCCTCACAACAAGACAAGGTGTCGTGAAATTTAGAAAAATGGGGACAAAGAAAAGACAAAATTACAGAAGGAGAAAAAAATGTGACTCATGTAGAAATCCAGGAATAAGAAAGGCATTGGGCTTTTCCTGAGCTATTTGGGATGCTAAAATCAATGGACAGTTACCTCAGATTACCAGGGAAAATCATTTCCAACCCAGGATTCTGTACTCATTAAACCACTAATCTCATACTAATCAAGTAGGAGACAGGAATGGAGACATTTTAAACCATGGAATATCTCAAAATATAGCACAGTGGACTTGAGAAATCTTTGGCCATTTCAATGAAGTAATGGCAATGGTACAAAATGAAAACATTAACTTTAAAAAACATGAACTAAAACATAACTTAGATAAACAGGCCAGGCACTCAATTCATTTTCTAAATCTGGCATATAACTTATATGAAAACCAGTTGAAAGTACTACCAAAATAAAAGAAAGAATTAAACAGTCATCTCGCCTATAAATGACTCAGAAATTCTACAGTGAGCTTTAAAAAATAAAATGCGACACTATCTTCCAATAATAATCATTCTTAATCAAGTAGGATTTATTTGGAGTACAAAAAAATGTTAATTATTGGCAGTTTGTTAACATGGTGATCAGATGATTAGGCCAATTAAAAATGCCATAGAGTCATACGAATGTAGTTGATAGATCTCTTACCAGCGGTGTCACTAGCCTGCTGACCGTTCCAGCCGCCGCCTCTCTGACCTCACATCCCTCTCCCCACCCTCAGCTCGGCCACCCTGCCCCCTACCTTCCTTGGTCACGCCAGGCATGCCCTCCACCGCCCCAGCCCCGAACCTGATCTGATTACCAATGACAGCCTCCAAGTTCCTCTTGCTTGAGCACCAAGACATCCATACGCCACTCAGGGCTTCTTTTCCAAAGTGCTGGCCACCTTCTAACATAGGATATCATTTTTTCACTTATATTTTACATTTTATTTTAGATTTACATTTTACATTTTATTTTATTTACTTACTATTTAGCCCTCCACAGAGTGTAAGCTTTATGAGGACCGGGATTCCTGCCCGTATTTTCTCTTTTCCCTGACGAATCCCAAAACATCCCAAACGGTGCCTGGTTCATAGTAGATGTTCAATGTCTGCTTAATGACTGAGTGCCTTTTCTGTAGCTAAGGTTTGTATTTTAAGTAACAGCATTTTAATCATCTTAAGCACAGAGATTCTCGGACGGGAAAATATTATTGCTAGGAAACAACCCACCCAGTGTGTGTGAACTCGGGATTGGAAGGAAGTGCTTCTGGTGGAAAAGAGGATGCTCTGGGACCAGGACGGAAGTGTTCCCCAACAGGGCACCCTGTGGGCTCAGCCAACATGGTTCTGAGGGTGACACGGTGGATGTCAGCACCCTGTCCTGTCCCTTGACGGCTCCCCGTGTGTGGCCGGCGCCCAGCTGCATTGTGGTACCTATCGTGGTAAATACGTTAAGCTCTTGTAAAACAGGATATAGCTATATTCTGGTTGTATATTCTTTTTTTTTTAAGATTTATTATTTATTCATTTTAGAGAGAGAGAGAGAATACAGGTGGGGAGAGGGGCAGAGGGAGAGAGAGAATCTCAAGTCAACTCTACCCTGAGCACAGACCCCAATGCAGGGCTCGATCCCATGACCCTGAGAGCATGACCTGAGCTGAAACAAGAGTCAGCCGCTCAACTGACTGAGCCAGCCAGGCGCCCCTCTCACTGTATATTCTAATCCCATCTTTTTCTTATTTTCCTCACAAAGTCACTATCCTTTGGTTTGTTTGTTTTTGTTTTTGTTTTTGTTTTTGTTTTTGCACTCACATGTTTGCTTGTTTAGCTCTCACAAATGGTGGAGCAGAATGGTCCAGGTGCCCTCAGCCAATATTACAGGCACTTACCTAGGGCCCTGAGAGTATGGACCAGGCCACTCACGCAACATTATAGTGGTTGCACGGGCATGCCGGGCAGGTGAGCTGATGAGAACACTTAACACTTGTTTTGTTTCCCATTCATCGGTTTAGAAAACATTTTGATTTTTCTCCCACACACCAGACACTAGGCTAGTTGTTGGGGACACAAAGAGATAAAATTCTAGATTCTGGGCACCTGCATGGCTAGGTCTGTGAAGCATCTGCCTTCGGCTCAGGTCATGATCTCAGGGTCCTGGGATCGAGTCCCATGTCGGGCTCCCTGCTCAGTGGGGAGCCTGCTTCTCCCTCTACCCCTCTCCCCCACTCGGGCTCTCTCTCTCTCTCTCTCTCTGTCTCAACTAAGTAAATAAAATCTTAAAAAACTTCTAGAGTCTGCCCTCTAAACTGTTGCTTTTCTTCCTTCTGGATCACAACATATTAAGGACAGGAAATCCTGGGCAGAGAGAATATGGACTAGTGCCTTGACCTTTGTAAGAAGTGAAAGGGAAATCCCTTTAGAAACAGACCCGACAAATCAGAAATATCTGTGGCCTGGCGTGGTTTGCTCTCGAGTCAAATAGCTGCACACACATGAGAGTTTCTAGGACATCACTGAATTTGATGAGGTGGAAACCAATGCAAGAAACCTAGGTTCTACATACTTTGTTTAGGAAGGCAGGAATGCAGAGAATATGTTTTAGAAATAATCCCACCTCAAATTATTTTTAAGTTTCACCTCTCTGGAACTTTCTCAATGCCACCACGTGGGGAAGGAGCACACTGACAGCTAGAACTCCCTCTTTTTGCTGTTGTTCAGAGGTTCAATATCTTGACATCAAGGTTTCTGAATCATCTTGTCTTGGAAATCAATTTTCCAAGGTTTCAGAAATTTCTATTTTTGTTAAAACTTTTGAGCAAGTAGTTTAAGGAGCCATTATAATTAGATCTTTTCCTTTCACAGAAACTCCTTTCTAATTCACAAGCATTAACCATGTCAATTCATAACAAGGCTAATACTTTTATGGTCATAAAATGAAAAATGTTTTCAGCAGAATGGAGAAGTTACTGCTCGATGTGTGACAACCTGTGGAATGTTTCACCCCATATGTTTTAGATATTTTTTTTCTGAGACTGTACTAGAAATTTATCAGCTGAAAGTAAGCTGATCATACACAGCATGATGGCTAGGTTGTGTCCGGAAATGTGTGCTCAAAGCTGTGAGGCTCAGGATCTCAGCTGACCTCACGGAAATCAGGGACGTGTGAAGTCAAACCCTCCATCCTGCTGCAGTTTGCTAAGGGGCCATGTCCTTCCTCCTCCTGCTGGGCTCCTGGTCGCAGGGTGCACGGTGCAGGACCTGCCTTCTGCCTCACTCGTGATGCATCACCTCTTCCTCCGGAAAGCAAACGTTAATATCCCTGAAGTTGTTTGAACCATCCAAGAAGGTCAAAGTGGGGATAATTACAGTTATCCTACTGATGTTCAGATGCTCACATTCCCAGATGAATCCGTAACTAACTCTATGTGATGGAAGTATCACATTATTCTTGTGTTTGCCAGCTTGCAGTGTCATTCCAGATGGCAAATACAAAAATAGCATGAAAAATTTCCTCCTGAAATGCACTCTTTGGAAAGTGTTCTGTTAGCCCGATAACAGATCATGATGTTCCAACATTTCAATTCTCATGAGCATAAGTGATATGCTCTCCTCCCCTTAAAAAAAAAAAAAGTCCAGATATTAAAATGCTTCATTACAGCAAATTGCTGGTTGTTATTAATGTCATTATTGGCTGTTCATGGAAGTTCTCTCTCCCACCCCTAAGGAAATACCCCATGCTTTATTCCTAGAAGCTGCATTCATTAGAGTAGGAGGATCTCCAGAGCAATAGAAACGTAAAGGTCTCAGTTGTTAACACAAAAGTGGAACTGCTTAAATTTGATTACCTTGTTTAATGAAGTGTCGCATTTATTTACAAGATGACATGATGAATCACATTACAGCTACCATAAATCAGCTTATAAAAAAGGACAAATCGTTCAATGAAGCGATGCATTTACAAGTTTGAAATGAGGAGATTTGAATCCATTCTGATATTTTCCACATTAAAAAAAAAAAAAGCCACTTTCAGATCAGCCCAGGAATTAAACTTGATGATTTGATTCCGAAAATCTTTTCTGTTCTTCAATCACAGAGGCCCTGCCTTCTGTCTTGCCTTCAATTTGCATCTTGCAGAGGCTAGGAACCTCCTTCCCTTCAACCTTCTCAACGTCAGCATCTGCTAGCTCAGCCCTCAGGCTCGGCGGCTCCCCCAGGTGTGGGGAAAATCACCGCGGTGTCTGACTACTGGACAGGATTGCCAGGGGCACTAGCTACTCTTGTTTGCCTTTTTTTTTTTTTTTTTTTTTTAATCTGCTGGGTGGGAAACTATGAGTAACCCTGGGATCACAGGGCCAATGCCCTCATCTGCTTGGAATGAATTCAGATCTGTATTCACCGCGGGATTCCCCAGGAAAAAAGCAAAGTCTCTGATGTGTAGAAAGAACAGTGTGAAGTTGAAGGACGGGGCTGGGGCTGCTGCCTCCTACCATGGGCATGAGCCCTCCCCTCTCCCTTCCTTCCTTATCAGATCTGCTCTGGGCCACAGTGCTGGGGCAGAGGGAGGAGGCGAGGCCGGGATCATTGGTGTGGAGAGCTGTGTCACTTGACCAAATCCCACGGTTTCTGAATCTCCATTTTTCAGGAGTGGACTGGGGTGAGAGAGGACGAATCTCCAACCTAACCAGGCTGAAAGATTCAAAGTGACAAGCTACACTCCCAGGCTGACACTCTGTGATTCACACATTTGCAAAACAGGACCTCTTCTTTGGGATCCATAACAGAAACGTTGCACAGAGAGGAAGGAAGAAAAATGGTAAAAATGTATTTATTAGTTATTATTTGTCACAACCAACAGTGGACAGGGAGTGATTGGTGCTTTTCAAAGTTTATTTTCCGGAGTGAACTAGACCTGCTTCATCCGATGTAGTGAAAATGGATCTTCAGTTTGGGTTAGAAGACTTGTTTTCATCAGTCCAGCCCTAATACTAATTGTGTGGCCTGGACAAGTGACCAGCTATCTCATCCATAGATGAGGGATGCTGGCACCTGAATTGCCAAGATCATAGTGAAGGTTCAATGAGAAAAGAAACTCTCAGAGGGCTGGATGCAGCCAATCATTGGTTAAATGGAAATTTCTTCCCTCCCTCCCTCCTTCCCTCCCTCCCTCCTTCCCTCTGTCTTTCCCTCCCTCCTTCCCTCTCTTCTTTCTCTCCTGCTGGAATCTAGAGGGTCTTCTTTGTCAACATATCCCTTGAACACATGACACAGACGTACACAGTCATACTACCCTCATTTCTGTGTTTTCTGTATGTTCAAAAGTGTTCTCCATGAATTCTAATTGGCTACGCTTTTAATGTATTTTGAGTGTGACCCATAGGGGAAAAAAGGAAGTCCTACTTAAATTTAAGCCTCCAGGAAGACAGTTTACAGAGTTCTCGATTTCGGTTGCCAAAGGTAAATATAAGCTTCAGATTCTGTCTCTCTGGATTTTCTCACCAGGCAAACAGATAAGCTAAAGCTCAGTCCCTGGGGCCTGGGGGGAAGACAAAAAAAAAAAAAAAAAAAAAAAAAAGGAAGAGGAAATTTGAAGCTGTTTTGGACTTTTAAACAGCACCAAACCCTCCATTTCAAGTAGGGAGTTGGGTAGGAATTTGGTGGAGTGAACCCACGGGAAGAGTCAGCCTGAGCTGATTTTCAGGCTGAGAACCTAAGTATTCTGGGTATGTCAGTGACAACGATGATGCTAAGCGGCCCAGTATCGTTTTCAGACTGGGAAGCATGGGAACCCTGAGCCGGGGGGCCGGGTCGTGGGATCCATGGGCCGCGTTCCCCGGAGAGCAGCGCCCACCGCCGCCGCGCCTCCGGCCCTCTCCACGGGGGCACCAGAGCGCGGCAGAGGACCACGTTCCCAAGCCTGGTTAGAGGCTCTGACTCCGCAGTGGAACTGCATTTTGTAATAACCAGAAGCCTTGGTTCTTTTCCTTTTCCTCTTTGGTAACTTTAAGGGACCACCTGCTCAAATCTGTACTGCCTAATCAAGAAACTAGGAAAACGTTCCCCAAATCTAGACGTTCACCTCCAGTGTCCTGCCTAATAGAAGATCATGGACTTCGGCTGGGAGGAAACGCATGAGACAGCGCTCGAGTTTCCCGGGGATGCGCGGGCAGCACCGTCGCGCCCGCTCTGGGCCGCCCTGCACACCTGCCAGGGCGCCCTCGTGGCACTGACATGCGGCCCCGTCCCACGCGGCCTCCACGGGCCGGCCCGTGCTGGGCGGAGGGCAGCCGGGGCTCGCGGTGCGCGTGCAGAGGGCCGGGTGGGGATGGGGGCAGGGGGGCACCCCGCGTCTGAGCCGGAGCCTGCCTGCCACATCTGCACGAGAGCCCTGAGTGACAGGTGTACGTGGATGCCCCATCGGCTGCCGATATGTTATGAGACCCTGGTAACAATCGCACATCTCCAGGGAACAGGGCTGCTCCGCTCTTCACTATCAGACATGAAAGAAGTAATTTCAGGGGCCAGAAAAGGATCTCTGATAAAAGAAAACATCCCAGCTTCCATGGCACTGGAGTTTGCCCCAAAGCAATAGCTTTGATATGTATTTTTTTTTCCAGTATCTTTCTTTATGTTTACAATTAATCCATGATTATCTACACAAAAGTCTTTTGGCCTATAGGGTGCTGTAGAAAAGAATTGGTTTCTTTCTTTAAAAACATTCTTTTTTTATTGACTTGAATATCATCTATAATAACATTTACATAGTGCTTTACCGTCTGCAAAGAACTTTCACACACAGGACCTGATTTCAGTTCAGTTCCCTTAATCCTCACACAAACATATGAGGTATGAATTACAAGATTATCTCTGTTCTGTAATGAATAATATTAAGTTTCATTCAAAGGGACTGCTGAACATGGAATTATCCCCAGAACATTTCTTGACATCCTTCTGATGAAATTCTCCAGCCACCCCACCTATCGGTTGAAAGCCGTGAAGAAACAGCAGGAGAGTTAGAAGCCCCTGACGTGTGAGATGCTGTCTCCGGTTCTTCGATGAAGGGCTGTTCACAGAAACACAGACTCGCATGATGCGAGGAAGTGGAAGTTGGAGCCCTCTCCTCTGGTTTCCTCCTTAGTGTGCTTTCTTTTATTGGGATGTTCTTTGTGTCTAAGAATCCATGATTCATCGAGAGCAAATTTACATAAGTGAACCATCAGCTTTGGTCACAACTCCCCGTTCTGCAGGCTTGGAAGTACAAAGCATGGCAAAGTTCTAAAACTGCGCAAGTCTGTTTGTAGATACAGACCGCTCCCCTGCACCCTCACTCTACCCTGTTCTCAATGAGTTAAAATCAAAAGCTTCAAACTGTGGTAACAAAGAAAGAAAGCCAGAGTCCCCACCCAGGAGCACCTGGATTCAGGAGATGCTGTTGTTACTGAGAACACGGGGCAGCAGGTAGTCCACCCGCTCCCCGGTCTCCCGGCCCGCCACAGCACCTCTATTCTGGCCCCGGAGCAACGCGGGCCAGGGCGGGAGGACGAGGCACTCTGCCAGCCCGCGGGGGGATGTGTGCACCCGCTGACTGACCGCAAGTCCTTCGAAGAGGCAGCCAGGTGGAGTGGAGTGGAGAGAACCTTCTCTCAGGCATCTGACATACATTTGAGAGAGAAGAAAAGTACTCATATTTGGGAAATTGATGGTGGAATCCTATTCTCAACTGTAGAATAGGTGTGTGGCCAGTTTAAAATTCCGTGACTCTTTGCGTTGTCTGTGGTTGCGTCAACGGTGAATCGGAGGAGAATCTTCTGATGAATGTGGGCAGATCTCGCTGTGTCGCCTCCCTCTTTCCTCTTTCCTCCCTGCATTCACTCGTAGAGGCAGAGCTTCGCTCTCCCCAGGCATGGGGAGCTGGGCATACAAACATGATGAGGCATTTGGGTGCTCCTTACAAGGCATATGATGATGCATTTAATTTAGTGACCCCACAGGAATCAGTTTTGCTCCTAAACTTAGCTCCTCTAGAGAGGATGCTTTCATCATTCATTCTGTGATTCTGGTCTGGAGAAACAGAGCAGGGGAGGTGCAAGGGGGGGAAGGACTAACGTCTGGGAGAAGCTACAGAGTGGGGCCTCCTGCATGGCCTTTCCCCGGGATGCTCCCCAGGAGCCTGACCACTGTCCCTGCTCTCAGGAGGTCCCTCAGGAGGACAGACACTTATCCCAACATCCGTTCTGGTGAAACCTCCCTACTCAACAGGTGCAACGGTTCCAGGGCAGGGCATAGCTGGGCGTGGTGACGTCCCTCGGGAGACACCCATGCTGGTGCCACCGGCCCTCCCCGGTCTCTCTCTGAGTGTGCCCAGCTACCTTCATTCCAGTCGGGCCGGCTTGCCACCCTGACTGGACTTCCTCCTCCACACACAAATTTCCTCACTACCATATTTTTTGGAATTCTCACAATGATCTTTCCTTTTGATTTTCATCCCACTTTCATTTCACCTTCTAACTCTGGGGGGAAGAAAGCATTTGGAAAATTTAAAATAAGACAATAATGTTTAATATCTGTGTTGCTTGGAAAACATTGTCCAAAGGAGTCAGTATGGGGTGAGGATGAAGAGCTCTCTGCACGGGGACAACCAGCTCTGGCACCTCCCGTGTGTCCCTGGACAAGCTACCTTGGCTCCCATTTTCTCCATTGGCAAACTGGGGGCCACAGCAGTGCCTACCTTGACAGGCGGCTCAAATCCAGACCCATGCAGGAGGGCCTGACACAACAGTTCTGGAATGTTTGCTCCCCTTGCTCTGAGTGTTGACCCTTCTGCTTGCATGGTGCTTAGGGAAATCTGAAGGCCACGGACACTGCCCGAATGGACCAAGGTCAGCCCCAGACGAAGATGGCACCCACCCGAGTAACCAAAGCTAGAGTCCACATAATACCCCCTGTGCGTCGTGTTGAGTAGATTGCATAGATTGATTCAAAACAATGATTAAATCCAAGGCAACACATCCTATAGAGGGGAAACATTCATAATGTCTAAACGATATGCCCTTCATATTTTTGGATTTTTGGGACTTTACATCCGTCTCCCTTCAGGTTGATTAATATGGCAAACATCTAGTTTTGCACACCCTGTTGCTTTTATTTAATTAACAGAAAAAAGAAACCACCAAGTGAAAGTGATCCTTCCTTTCTTTCTTTTCTTTCTTTCTTTCTTTCCTCCTGCTGGAAACTTCCTCTCACCAAGATCCACTTGGGAAATTTCCATTCCAGGAATTTTTTATGAAGTTGCAAGAGACAAATTAGGTGATTTGAATAAGTTAACATTGTATCTGCTGCTTCGGAGATCACAATACACAGGGTAAGTCATATATGCTACTTGCCTTGTGGGGGATGTGGAATGTCATTAGCTGAGATTTTGTAAAACATTTACAGACACTTAATCAAGAGGCCATTCTAGAAGCACAGGCTACATGGTGAGAAACACTTGGCTGGTAGCAGACATGGATGCTGAGGTATCCTCCGAGTTAGTTTGCGCGATGACACTGACCCTGTGACGTGAACTGGAGCAGGGCCAGATGTCATGAAAGCACACAGCCTTACTACTGCACAGTGTGCAAACTTCGGCTATTTCAGAATTATTCAGTTAGACACAAGCAGGACAAGATTGAACAGATTCTCGCGTTTTAAAATACTTGCAAATCTGGCACACTGACCGTTACTGATGGCTGAGGATCTTTCTTCTCTCTGAGGACAAGAAGGCATTAAGTGAGCATCTTGGTTAATCTACTTTTTGCCCATTTGTGCCTCCTTCCTGTTTCACAGCCCCCCCCCCCCCCGCCACAACACGTACTCTTCTGGAGAGAGTGGGGTCTTGCCGTATTTAAGGGAGATTATTTCAGGAGAGCACATTTCTCTCTAGGTTGGATGAAAGGAACACAATTTACTCTCTGCACTGAGATTGTTTAAAAGCCCTAACCTGGCAAGTCACCTCCATCGACCCAGTGTCCCCACATGGCCAACAGGGCAGAAGTGAATGGTGGACAAAGACTCACAGACTCATGGAGCTGACCCCTCTCCCGCCCCATCGAGCTGAGCATTGAAGTGACTTTTGTGGAAATACACCAGCACATCCTCAGGTACCAGCATGAGATGGTGTGTCTCATGGGAGCCCAGCCTGAGGTTTCCATGGCAGCCATGGCAGCCACCAGAGTAAGACAGCTTCAGCATCCATCCCTGCTAATGCCTGCTCAGGACCTCCGTGTTGCCAAAAACCTACAACACTGAGACAGCAATTAGAGGAAGAGAGGCACAACGTGCTGTAGGACGGGACCCATGGATGTTCCCGCCCACGTGAGAAGGGGCCCGGGGGGACCGTGATGTGCCACGTCATGAAGTGCACGGGAGTTTACAGTCACGTGGGACAGAGGGATGAAATCCATGCACCCTAAAATGCTCCAGCTTAACTTACCAAAATCCACACACGCAAGGCAACTTTATGCATCGCCACATGCTGCAAGCGCATAAGTAGACCAGAACCTGCTTTGAGGGGCTGTTAGCACTCAGGTGCTTCCCTCACGGAGAACGCATCTTCTATTCCCACTCTGGCGGTTGGAAGGGGGGCCTTCGTGAGACTGCTGTTTCCCTCGGGGCAAGTGACCCTGGCTGCACTCAACCCAGCAAGTCCAGACAATAGAAGGACCATGGCAAACGCTGGAGAAATTATCTTCAAACCCCTGGGAAAAGATGAGGGGTTGCCCCCGACCCGTGAGCTGTCACCCTACCAGTTCCGTCTGGCTCCCTTTCTCCCCCTGTGCCCCCCAGCGTCTATCCCTCGGGCTGGGTCTCTTTCTGTTTATCGTTCCCTTCTCCCTCCCTCTGCTCTGCATCAACATGCCTCCCGTCCAGTTTTATGTTACTGTCTTCCAACTAACCAAGCAGCGATGCTTTTAAAGATGGGCTGATTTATGGAAAGAAATAAAAACAATCCAAGGGATAATAACAAACAGATTGGCGAGATGGAGGAATTATTAAGGACCAAAGCCCAGACAGGGTTTTTTGCCATCACACACGGATCGCCCCTGTGCCTGGAAGTCTCCACACAAATGCTGGGCCCCCTTCTGCTCTGTTCCCCGCTCCTCTTTTTTTTTTTCTTTTTTCCTTTTCAAAACATAAATAGGAAGAAACTAACCCACAAAACAGAGCTTTAGTGTATATGTCTGTTCATGTTTTAGAGAGAAAGAGAACCCAGGGCATTGTGTGGGAGAGGCTGTTCTGTGGCGAATCGACAAGGGTTTATTATGCTGAGCAGCACTCAGTCAAATGTGGCCCTCTGAACAGAGAGTAATGTTGGCAAATCATCCTGGGGGCTTTTCTTCTGTGTGTGAGTGGTATCCATCTGTCAGCTGTCAGTGCCAGTGAGAGACAGACAGGCCTGTCACTTCTCGTCAACCAGCATTTGTGAAGCCTTTTGCAGCTGTTACTGAACACATACTGTCCTCGCTGAAGGCCGGCGAGGGCTCGGAGACCATCGTGCTGGCCAGGCTGACGGGGAGAGGCGGGTCACGGCTGCTCTGGGATGACAGCGTCGGCGGCTCGTCAAAGGCACAGGTACAAGCCTCCCTTGTTTCCTTAAAGGGGAAAAAAAAAAGAATTAAAAAAAAAAAAAAAAACCCTGTTAGAAGGTAATGTGACTATACTTTGTCTCCAGAGGGTCTGTGCAGGTTGCGGTCCCAGGGCCTGGGAAACCCATAACAGCAAACACAATTTACATCCCAGTAAATGAATATGTTCAAGGTAGAGATCGTGATCCATATTTTTTAAATCAGCAGAATAAAAAGAGGGCATAAGTTTTTTATGGCCTCCCCTAAATAAATTATATTACAACAAAGATTATGCATATGCGTAAAAGTTTGCATAATGGAATATATGGTGAATATGTGTTTGTAATGTGAAAATGAACATCGTGAACCACGGACATGCCCATACTATAATAATGCAGATGTTAAAAAAACTGGGTTAATTTTTATATGGAAACACTCTATTAATCATGACTCTGGTACTCCAGTGGACATTTCAATATGTTTATTTATAGGGTGACTTCCACTTAATTGAATTATTTTAAACTAAGCATGGTTTTGGTTTTGTGGTCCTCCGTCTGCAGGAAGTTCTTTGTACAACACCTACCTCAGCAAAACTGCCTTTCCTAACCATTAATTCACTCACGAGTACACAGCTAGAAATAAAATGGGGAGTTTCAATGCACTCTTTTGTTTGCTTCTTGTTTTAAGGATTGCACAATTTGATTAGGTTTTAGTTTTCTGTTGGGTTTGACGCAGCTCTAATTAAAAAAAAAAGAAAAGTCAGATATTTTTGGCTTCCGAATATCACAGAGTCTTATTTTAAAGAAGAAAGGGACAAGGGATTTCTTGGGAAAATGAAGAATTAACTGATGGGAGAGTCGCTGGAATCGTGAAAAGAGGAAAGGCAGACAGAGTTGGGAGAGACTGCATTCAAGGCGAGGAAGTTAAGGCTGCGGCCAGGGAAATGAGGATCGTTGGACATGTCAGCTAAAATATCTTGGGGTGAGAGCCGAGGATGTAAAGCTTCTATCCCTGTCATATAAACGCGCACTCTCCGCGTACCGACTGGTGAGGACATGACGTAGGCCAAAGAAGAGAATTGAGGGACCATGCTTACTAAGGTCTTGGGTCTGATTCCAGGGGACCCGGGAAGATAAATTTGAGGTCATAGTTTCTGTATTCAAAGAAGCTATAATCAGGGTGTGAAGACCACATAAATAAGAAAAGTTGAATAAACCAAGTACTTACAGAAGTGTTTGCGTACCATTTAAGAGAGCGAATAATATCGGGCAATTTTTGTCTTAACTGAATGGATCCGAGCAATAATTGTTGCATATGTTTAAGTGGTAGAGGGTCACCTCAGACCAAAGTAACAAATAAATCCTGGGTCTGGCTGGATGAGAGGGACACGTTAGGCAGAATGAAGACAGGAAAGCATTTTAGGCATGTTTTTTCCCTGTAGCTGCTGTAACAAAACCAGAAACTGGAAGGCTTAAAAACACAAATTTATTACCTACAGTTCGGTGGCCAGAAATTCTAAAATCAGGGTATGGGCAGGGCTTGGTTTCTTCCGGAGCTTCTAGTGGAGAACCTGTCTCCTTGCCTCTCCAGATTCTGGAGGCTGCCTGCTCTCCCTGGCTCGTGGCTCCTCTCTCTCTCGGCTGCAGCAGTGTGGCGGACGTCTTTGCAAGCCTCTCTCCTCTGCTTCTGTCTTCGCGTCTTCTCCCTCTGCTTCCCAATGCGTTGCCCACT
Organism: Callorhinus ursinus; assembly: GCF_003265705.2. Lineage (NCBI taxonomy): Eukaryota > Metazoa > Chordata > Mammalia > Carnivora > Otariidae > Callorhinus > Callorhinus ursinus. Next base: position 2,443,872 of record NW_027397073.1, on the reverse strand, counting down.
TAAACAGCCAGGATAATCCTCCCATCTCAGGATGCTTCATATCATCACACCTGAAAAGTCCTTTCTGTCAAATAAAGTGACCTACTTACAGATTCAGAGGATTCGGGCCCTGCAGTCTTCGGTGGGAAGCAGTTGGCCTGGAGCTAAGGGATGGGGAGAAAAGTACTGAAAACATGGGGACCAAATCCTAGGGATTGTTGAATTCCAGTCATAGAATATGGTGACCGTAGAGAGGTAGGTATCAGTTCACGTGAAGGAAAATTTTCTAATAAGGCAAACAGTGCAGGGGTAGAAAGGAGAATGAGTTCTCTGACATCAGAGACATTGAAGCAAATATGGCTGACAAGCCTGCATAGAAATTTAAGATTCTCCCAACTCTGTGAATCCAAGGTACTTTTGTTATCACAAAATTGACGCCTTCAAGAGCAGGCTTAATTCAGAAGCATGCATTTGCAGGACTGAGGGAGGTCTACTGGTCTCTATGTTAACCTCATTAAAATGATAAAATAGATGATAATGGTAACATTGTATGGGATGCATATTGTCACTAAAGAATGAAAAGCCAGAATTATTTTAGATCTCGAAGTGTCTGAGCAAACTTTGAAATCATTTGATAGCTGTTCCCTCTCACGCTAAGTGAACCTCAAACAGCACACGGTACAACTGAAATGAGCCAGGATCCCATCAACCGTTTTGACCTTTTGGTATTTGGTTACCCCAATCGTTGTTCAAACACAAATGAATCAAGCAAGAAATTTCAAAGGGATAATCAGGGAAACTGAATCTTGCACACACATTGGTAATGACTTCCAAACAGAGCTGTAAACAAAAGCAGCCCTGGGTTTTGCAGCCCGTGCTCTAGGCATACTGTGTTCTGCAAGGGTGTGTCCTTCGGTGACCCTCAGAGGAGGTGCTGGTCTGTGGCCTAGGTTCACAACGGAGAATTGACGGGATTATAACTGATTGCCTTGTAAAAGTTATTCTTTCCTGGGGGGCACAAAAGAAATGGCTTCTGTGGAGGCGGAGAGGGATGGGGAGGGGGCAATGCCAGTCATCATGATTAAGAAGCCCAGGAGGCAAGGGGATCTTTATAAACTGAGTTACTCTCAAGGATAGAAAGCATAAGCCCAAATAAATTGGATCTAGAGAAGCCTGTTTTCCACCAGGTACTGAAGAGGGCATTCTTTGGACCAGAACAACAAAGAATGTGGGCTTCTCTCATACTATTTTGAAGTCACCAGATTACATAGTGTTTAAGCAACTCATTGCCATTAACAATGGTTTCTCTTCCTCCATCCCTTCCTCCCTCCTCTCCCTTCCTGTTTTCTCCCCACCCTTTATATTGCAGCTTTGTGGAAACAGATAGGCGCCTTAAATCCCATCTTTCCTTGTGTCTCGGCAGATCGTATATCCAACTTGCTAAGATTCGCGAAGAACGCAATAAATGTGAGAGGTGGGTCTAGAATCGGATGATAGCTAACCGGCAGCCCCCACTGAGAGGAGATTGTGTTTTAGAAGTTTTGGATTTTGTGACATATGTGTGTACACAATGATTCTAGATCGATGGCATCTGGACACTGTTAAAATACATTGTGTGGAGACTATCAAGTCCTCACTGCCTTTGACTTACAATAAACCGAAGTTTGTAGGTTAGCAGAACACCTACGACTGGATACTCTTTAAATCTTAAGCATGAGGGGATAGTCAGCAAGTTGCAAATCTTTAGCAGAAAAAGTCATAAACTATGATGAGATGCAAACTTGGGTTGAAAAGAAAAAGGCAGCAAAATATGTTTTGTGTATTGACATTTTTATTAGAAAAATATAACTAAAAGAACAAAATTGACAGGGATAAAATTTTCCAACCAGCAGTGGTACAATTATTGCTTGGAGATCTTGTCAAACATCAGGAGACCATTAAGAAGCAGTCCTAGTCATCACACACCAAGGAAAACAAATTCACAAAAAAATACCTTGTCAGGGTAAATTCCTTTCTGCTCCAGATACCAAGCATCTAACAATTTTCTCCCCAGGAGAGGTAATGAAGTGAATGCATTAGAATAACAATAATAATAATTCCTATGGTTGCAAATTATTTCAGTTTTATCCAAATTTTCCTATTCCCAGTTAGACTAGGCGAGCTACAAGAAATCCCGAGAGAGGATGCCAAAAGGCCTAGGTCAGGATCAACCACACATCACTGACTCTTATGCTTCTCTTCTCTATGGAAATGTTTCTCTGGACAAGGGTAGTATAGAAGAGGATTTTCTCGATTATCTTATTCTCTTCTGTGCCTTACCTAAATCCACCCTCTTCCCATCGTGGTGTGTGCATGTGTACACTTGTGTGCACAGCACAGGTGAGGATGGGAACCATTTCAATTATCGTCTGACCTTCCTAGGGACCTTTAAAACCTGACCGCTGAATCCAAGGGTCCAGAGACCGAGAGTCAGCTGGTAGGAAGCCGGGCTCCAAGGGCACCCCATTCCACTTCAGATGAGATAAGACCCAGTCGCCTTACCTGGGCTTAGCAACCTCTCCGTCTGCTTCCCTTATCTCTCTTACCTCACCTTCTCCTCCAAAATCAAAATTCAACCAGTCCAGTGTTTTGGTCTATTTCTGAAACATATCAAACTTGTTCTCACCAAGGGCATTCACTCTGGCAGGGTCAGTCTTCTGGGACTACCAGCGGTTCTTTCTTATCTTTCACATCTAAGCTTTCACTTGAGCTTCATATGACTTTACTCATTCTGCCACTCAGATCTCAACCTAATGTCATCTCCATGATAAGACTCCCACTTCTGGCCAAGATGGAGTCACAGAGACTGGTTTTATCTTCCCACCTGGCCTGGAACAATAAAAAAAAAAAATGACTAAATTAACAGAATTAAGTATATATTTAAGACATTTTTTAAGAAAATGGACAGCAGGCAACAAAAGAAAAAGATTTTTGAGAGACAGGAAATCAATGAACCTCAACTTCTGTCCTCTACTCTCTACCGTCTAGAGACAGTTTGCAGACCATGGTGCAGAGAGGGAGAATCCAGGAAGAACCAGGCAGATGCTCTGAGTTAAGGAGACAATATGAAATTCAGGGGAGAATAAGGCAGTCAGACTCAGAGAACAAAGAAGAGAACTTCACAGAGAGAATCTGAGAGATCTGCAGAAGGCCAACTCACGTATTTATCAAAGTATTCATCAGCACATGTATGTAAAGCAACTAATTCAGCTTGAGAGACAAACCATCAAAAAGTATTAGAGAGATGGATAAATTGGGTATCACCAAAAATTCAAAATATTTGAGTTTCAAATGACACCATTAAGAAAATGAAGTCAAGAAATAGACTAAGAGATAATACTTTCAAAATAAATCAGTGAAAGACTTGTATCCAAACTACACACACACACACACACACACACACACACACACACCAAAATGAAAACAAAAAACACTCCTCAATAATATGAAGACAAACAGCTCAATAAAAAAATGTGGTCAAACTATTCCTATAGCTATTTCACCAAAGAAGATATATGAATAGTTAATAAATACAAAATCAACATTGCTTTTGGGAAATGCAAATTAAAAATGAAATGCAATACTATTTCACACCCATTAGAATAACCACAGTAAAGGACATACTATAAGAAATGCTGGCAAGGATGTGGAGAAACAGGAACATTTATATATTACTTGTGAGAATTGTAGCCACATTGGAAAACCATTTGGCAATTTCTTCAAAAGTTAAATATAAATTTGTCCTATGACTCAGCAATTCCATTCTTAAGTATCTACTCAAGAGACATGAAAACGCACAGCTACACAAAGGCTTACACATGAGTGTTATTAGCAGCTGTCTATAGGAAAATAGATTAGTAGTTGTCTGGGAAAGGGAACAAGGATTAATAGCAAATGGGCATGAAGCATCTTATTAGTATGATGAAAATATTCTAAAACTGACTTGTGGTGATGGTTTCACAACTTGGTAAATTAGCTAAAAATCATTGAGTTGTATAATTGAAATGGGTAAACTCGATAATATGTTAAAAATATATATTAGAGGAAAGAGTACCATTATTCACACAGGGCCAAGTGCAGTGCCTTTTCCCACCAGTAAGCCTGAAATATCTTATAAATCATGGAGCATTGGATAGACTACTCAAAATACTCTTTCCCCAGAAGCTGGGAATAATTAGCCCCATGCTAGGCACTGCTCTGATACCACCTAACAAATACTAAAAGCAAGACCTGAAGAAAAAAAAAAAACTATTTCCATGTAACTTTATTAACTGCACCTGAGACCAAAGGTCAAAAATATTTTTAGGAATAGAAAGATATTCAATACCAAAGTAGGGAAAATTCACAATGTCTGGCTGGCGTCCAGTCAAAGATGAGCAGACATACAAAGAAAGAAGCAGGAAAATACAAATCATGGTAACGATTTTTTAAAAATCATTAAGTTGAAACTTACCTAGAACTATTAGATCCAGAGATATTAGAATTTGCAAAGATATTAAACAGTTATGATAGCCTTATTCTGAATATTAAAACTGTGAAGCAAAACATAGATGACATAAAAAATGATCCAAATTGAATTCTTAGAGATGAAAACTACAGTGGAGATGAAAATACGCTAGATGAGATCAATAGTCGATTAGCTGTTGTGGAAGAATGTGAAGATATAGTAATAAAACTGTGAAAATGAAACACATAAAGAAAAAAGAATTTTCTATAAAAGTGAAACTGTGAGCTTTGAACTGTGGAACAACTTTAATGGCTGAAAATTTTCCAAATTTGATTTAAAAGAAAAACACTATAAATCCACAGTATACGAAGCTCTAAGAATCCCAAGCACAAGAAACATGAAGAAAATAACATTAAGGTGCATAATAATAAACTTACTCAAAACCAATTCTAAAAGAGAATTTTATAAGCACACCAAGTGGAAAGAACATGTTAATTACAGAGGAACAAAAATAAGAATTCCACCAGAACTCTTGTCAGAAACAATGCAATTGAGAAGACAGTGGAACAGCATCTTTAAAGTACTGAAAGAAAAACGAAACGAAATCCAGATTTCCATAGCCAGTAAAAATATCTTTCAAAAAAGAAGGTGAAATTATGACATTTTTCAAGTGTACACAAGTTGTCTAAATACAAAGATCATCACCAATAGATCCATGGTACAAGGAATGTGAAAGGAAGAAGGAAGTTGTCAGGCAGAAGGAAAAGGACACCAGTTAAAAATATCAATCTGCACAAAAGAATGCGGAGCACTGGAAATGATAAAGCAATGTTCTTTCTTATATATGGAATGGTGTATCACTTGGAGGGACACAGTGGTAAACAAAGGAGATAAAGTGGAATCATAAAATATATTTGACTTGAAAGAAGACAAAAAATAGGAAAAACGAAACAACAGATGGAACAAATTGAAAAAAATAATTGTAAGATGATGGGCTTAAACTTAACCATTTCTATAATAAAACTAAATGTAAATAGTATAAATACTCTATTTAAAAGGCAGAGATTGCGGTGCTTGGGTGGCTCAGTCAGTTGAGCATCCAATTCTTGATTTCGGCTCAGGTTATGATCTCAGTGTCATATCGAGCCCTACATCAGTCTCTGTGTTCAGTCTGCTTGAGATTCTCTCTTTCTCCCTCGGCCCCTCTGCCCCTCTAAAATCAGTAAGTTTTTTAAAAAATAAAATAAATAAAAGGCAGAGATTGTCAGATTGTATTAAACAGCAAGACCCAACTACACACTATTTACAAGAAATGCACTTTTATAAGATATAAATAAGTTAAAAGTAAAAGGATGGAGAAAAAAGATATATCATGCTAACAAAAATTCAAAATATGAAAGGGATTTTAATCGGAAAAAGTAGATATAAGCACAAAGAATATTACCTAGCATAAAGGTTATTTCGTAATTACAAAAGACTCAGTTTATCCAGAGGGCAAACCATACTCAACTATACTAGAGTATGGTACAATCATACAATTTTTATGTAATAGCAAAACTTTAAAATACATGAGGCAAATACTGATAGAGAAATACACAATATACCATCATAATCAGACATTTCAATATCCCTCTCTCAGTAATTGACAGAACAATGAGACTGAAAATCAGTGAGAATATAGAAGATTGAACAACACCGTCAACTAAATTGATTCAATTACTCTTTATAGAACATCCCACCCAACAATGACAGAATACACATTTTTAAAAAATTTTCACACAGAATATTTACCAAGGTAGACCAAATTTGGGTGCATAGAACCATAAAATAAATCTCAATATCTACAAGAATTAAAGTCATACAAAGTATGATCTCTGACCAAGTGGAATTAAATTAAAAATCAATGACAGAAAGATTTCTAGAAAGTTCCCATATATTAAGAAAGTAAATAACACATTCCTAAATGACACGTGAGTTAAAGAAGAGGTAAAAATGGAAACTAGAAAGTAGTTTGAATACGAAACAAAAATGAAAAGACAACATTCAAGGAAACGTCACCTCCTGATCACTTAATAGTTACTCAGTCATTCTCTGTATCATATAATTTTAATTCTCTGCATCAAGTCTCCTTATGTCTGATATTTTGCTATTTATTTAATAACTTTATTTGAATTATATGTCTTCCACCTTTAGAATCGAGATTCTATGTGAGTAGAACATTTTCTGTCTTGTTCATCACTTTATTCTCAGAACAGTATCTAGTACCTTGTGGAGTTCAGTAAATATTTACTGAATAAATAAATGAATAGATGGATGGATGAATGAAAACAAACAAAGCACAAGGAAGGATAAAAGTAAGGTCTGGGAACAAAAAATAAAAAGGAGATTTTTGTTATGAAACAAATTAAAGTATAGGAGTTTGCCCAACAAGCAGGGGGCTGGAGGGAGAGATTTCCAGAAAGTCCACCTAGCAAACAGATCTTCTGAGCTGTCTGACTGTTTTCACAGCTGCTTTTATAATGCTTTGGCAAAGAGAACTTAAGTATTATTTTCCTAAAGCAATATGCACTCTAAGGACAAATGGTACCGAGAATCACAAAGCGCAGAGTCTCCATGGAACTACTCCCCCGTTGCAGCGAAGCCTCCTTGCACTCTCTTCTGCATCTGGCACCTAACTTTGCTTCTGTGGAGCAATGATTTCATTGCCCTATAGCTTCACCAACTAATCTTGGAAATTCTTATCTGCATAGCATGCAGGTACCATGGTGATAAACACAACATGGATAAAATTTAAATGTTGCAAACTAAATTAAGTCATGGGTAAAGCTCTCAAGGGTTGGTGTAAATCTAATAAACAAGTAGTAGTTGAACAAAAGGCTGAGAGTAATATATTTAAGGAAACTCAAACAAACCCCAATTCAAACTGTGTACAGGCATGATCACCCGGAAGACCTACTGTCAGTTCAAAATGCCCTTGACAATCTTCTGAAAGAACCACTGAGACCCTCTTCTTAAACATAGCCTATTATTGTATTGATAGTAGTGGTTTGAAGGAAAATGGACAAATACACATATACATGTGTGTGTGTTTCTAAACTTATGCACATGCATGCACAGTGCATTCTTATTATTCACAATTATGTCCTATAAAGTCTCTGCAAACACTGAATTAGTAAATACTGAACCCATTCCTCCTAGGTGAAAATATTTATTATATTTATATTTACTTAATACATATATTTAATATATTTTATGTATGTATAATGCCTATAATTCTATATAGAGACCATATATAATCTTCATTGCTAAGGCTGTCTTCCAACATTTTTCATTTCTAATATCTAGCATCTTTCCCAGAGCTCTTCCATTTCTCCTGTCTAGTCTTCCTTTCTAGAGGCAAGTACAGTTCAAAAGTTTTTAAAACATTACAAAATATTCCCACACAACCTTCATCTTATGTGAAAAATGATCATTTTCCAATTAGTGACATCTCTTTTCTGGTTAGTGATATTTATCTAATATTACATTTTTTCACCATTTTTTTCTTGCAATGGCTTTGTATCAGTGCTATGGAAGCTCAACTTTAACTACTCATCATGGAAAAAAAAAGCTGGGTTTTCCTTCAGCAGTTATGTGTAGGGGATTCCTATCTGTGGAAAGCACAGGGGAAGGGCCAGGGTGGCTCCCTGCTGGGCAGCCCTCCAGGATTCCCCACAGCATCCCTTGGCTCCCGCTGCCCCAGACCCATGCCTCTTCCTGCAAGCAGACCTCCACCTTCTCTGCTTCTCTGAGTCCTGACACCCTTTGTCACAAATAAGCCACATGGGATGTTTTCAGCTTCAAGGTGAGCTCTTGAGCTTCAGGAAAGGTCCCTCTGCTGACGTTTCCTGAGACCCACCTCCAGGACCTGCTGCCCCCTCTCTACCTCCACTCTGCCTTCTCTGTCTCTCCTCTTCCACTCACTCAGCTGGTTGTGATAGCCTTTTGCATAAATCAGAGATGACATCATATTAGCCTCCTGATTTCACTGAAAATAGAGTTTGTGCAGGTTTCCCTTTTCCTTTCCTTTTCTTTTCTTTTCTTTTCTTCTTTTCTTTCCTTTCCTTTGTCCTTTTTTATTTCTTTAGTGTGATTTGTAGGAAAATACAGCCATGATTGTACACTTATTACTTTTATTTTTAATTTTTTAAAGATTTTATTTATTTGACACAGAGAGAGAAGGCACAGCAGGGGGAGTGGCAGGCAGAGGGAGCCTGATGCGGGGCTTGATCCCAGGACCTCGGGATCATGACCTGAGCCGAAGGCAGACACTTAACTGACTGAGCCACCTAGGCACCCCACTTATTACTTTTAATAATTATGTTAAAAATTACGTGTCTGCAGAATCTACCCCAGGCCTTGGACCTCCACAACTTACATTTTAAAGCTGGCCTTCATTTTTCCTGAAGGTCACCATGGTTAAGTCTTGGAATCCCTCTTTTTACCACAAATCTATTGCTGGTGGACCCCAGGGTTATTTGCAATCCTCTTTTTCTTCCTTTGTTCCTGGCTACCTTCTGGCCCTGCTCCTTGAAGAATGGCCGGGCTTGTGTCCTTATGACATTACCCAGAAGTTTCTCACAACCGTGATGGTTCTCTGCTGGACAAAGGAAAGCCCTGTCTTCCTGTTTCTAACACACTTCCCATTGCATTCTTATATTGAGATATAGGCAGTGTTGTAATTAGAATAATGTTCCCCAGGGATGTCCACATCCTAATCCTTGAAATCTGTGAATATGTTCCCTTAAACAGTAAAACGATTTTGTAGATGTGGTTCAATTAAGGATCTCGAGGTGGAGAGACCATCCTGGATTATCTGGGCAGGATCCTTATAAAAGGATGTAGGATATTCAGATTGAGAGGGGGAGGAGAGGAATTTGAAGGTGCTGCTCTGCTGGTTTTGAAGATGGAGAAAGGGGCTGTGAGCCAAGGAGTGCAGAGGGCTTCTAGAAGATGAAAAAGACAAGAAATAGATTTTCCCCTAGAGCTTCCAGAAAGAACAAAGCCCTGGCAACACCTAGTCTTTAGCCTAGTGAGAGTTCTGACTCTCCACAGAACCTTAAGTTAATAAATATGTGTGCAAACTGGTGAATGTGTGGCTAATTTGTTATGGCTGCAATCGGAAACTCATACGGGCTGTGTCCTGTCTTTGTGGAAGGTAGTGCTATGGTGGTCAGCAATCTAGGGTATCAAAATCTTTTTGCTTTCCAAAATTCTCACCAAAATAGTAGCCAATAGGATCCAACAGTACATTAAAAGGATTACTCACCACAACCAAGTGGGATTTATCCCTGGGCTGCAAGGTTGGTTCAACATCCGCAAATCAATCAACGTGATATAATACATTAACAAAAGAAAGAACAAGAATCATATGATCCTCTCAATAGATGCAGAAAAAGCGTTTGACAAAGTACAGCATCCTTTCTTGATCAAAACTCTTCAGAGTATAGGGATAGAGGGCACATACCTCAATTTCATAAAAGCCATCGATGAAAAACCTACAGCAAAAATCATTCTTAATGGGGAAAAGCTGAGAGCTTCCCCCCTGAGGTCAGGAACGGGGCAGGGATGTCCACTATCACCACTGCTATTCAACATAATGTTAGAAGTCCTAGCCACAGCAATCAGACAACAAAAAGATATCAAAGGCATCCAAATTGGCAAAGAAGAAGTCAAACCCTCACTGTTTGCAGATGATATGATACTTTATGTGGAAAACCCAAAAGACTCCACCCCAAAACTGCTAGAACTCATACAGGAATTCAGTAAAGTGGCAGGATATAAAATCAATGCACAGAAATCAGTGGCATTCCTATACACCAACAACAAGACAGAAGAGAGACAAATCAAGGAGTCGATCCCATTTACAATTGCACCCAAAACCGTAAGATACCTAGGAATCAATCTAACCAAAGAGGCAAAGGATCTGTACTCAGAAAACTATAAAATAGTCATGAAAGAAATTGAGGAAGACACAAAGAAATGAAAAAACGTTCCATGCTCATGGATTGGAAGAACAAATACTGTGAAGATGCCCATGCTACCTAGAGCAATCTACACATTCAATACAATCTCCGTCAAAATACCATCCACTTTTTTCAAAGGAATGGAACAAATAATCCTAAAATCTGTATGGAACCAGAAAAGACCCCGAATAGCCAGAGGAATGTTGAAAAAGAAAAGCAAAGCTGGCGGCATTACAATTCCGGACTTCCAGCTCTATTACAAAGCTGTCATCATCAAGACAGTATGGCACTGGCACAAAAACAGACACATAGATCAATGGAACAGAATCGAGAGCCCAGAAATGGACCCTGAACTCTATGGTCAACTCATCTTTGACAAAGCAGGAAAGAATGTCCCATGGAAAAAAGACAGTCTCTTCAACAAACGGTGTTAAGAAAATTGGACAGCCACATGCAGAAGAATGAAACTGGACCATTTCCTTACACCACACACAAAAATAGACTCCAAATGGTTGAAAGACCTAAACGTGAGACAGGAGTCCATCAAAATCCTAAAGGAGAACACAGGTAGCAGCCTCTTCGACCTCAGCCGCAGCAACTTCTTCCCAGAAACATCGCCAAAGGCAAGGGAAGCCAGGGCAAAAATGAACTATTGGGATTTCATCAAGATAATAAGCTTTTGCACAGCCAAAGAAACAGTCCACAAAACCAAAAGACAACCGACAGAATGGGAGAAGATATTTGCAAATGACATATCAGATAAAGGGCTAGTATCCAAAATCTGTAAAGAATTTATAAATTCAATGCCCAAAGAACAAATAATCCAATCAAGAAATGGGCAGAAGACATGAACAGACATTTTTTCCAAAGAAGACATCCAAATGGCCAACAGACCCATAAAAAAGTGCTCCACATCACTCGGCATCAGGGAAATCCAGATCAAAACCTCCATGAGATACCACCTCACACCAGTCAGAATGGCTAAAATTAACAAGTCAGGAAACGACAGATGTTGGCGGGGATGCGGAGAAAGGGGAACCCTCCTACACTGTTGGTGGGAATGCAAGCTGGTGCAGCCACTCTGGAAAATAGTATGGAGGTTCCTCAAACAGTTGAAAATAGAGGTACCGTATGACCCAACAATTGCACTACTGGGTATTTACCCCAAAAACACAAATGTAGGGATCCGAAGGGGTACGTGCACCCTGATGTTTATAGCAGCAATGTCCACAATAGCCAAACTGTGGAAAGAGCCAAGATGTCCATCGACAGATGAATGGATAAAGAAGAGGTGGTATACACACACACACACACACACACACACACACACACACACACACACACACAATGGAATATTATGCAGCCATCAAAAGGAATGAGATCTTGCCATTTGGAACAACGTGGATGGAACTGGAGGGTGTTATGTTGAGTGAAATAAGTCAATCAGAGAACGACATGTATCATATGACCTCACTGATATGAGGAATTCTTAATCTCAGGAAACAAACTGAGGGTTGCTGGAGTGGGGGTGGGGTGAGAGGGATGGGGTGCCTGGGTGACAGACATTGGGGAGGGTATGTGCTATGGTGAGTGCTGTCAATTGTGCAAGACTGTTGAATCACGGATCTGTACCTCTGAAACAAATAATGCAATATATGTTAAGAAAAACGAAAAAAAAAAAAGAAGAAAATAGCAGGAGGGGAAGAATGAAGGGGGGGGAATCGGAGGGGAGATGAACCATGAGAGACAATGGACTCTGAAAAACAAACTGAGGGTTCTAGAGAGGAGGGGGATGGGGGGATGGGTTAGCCTGGTGATGGGTATTAAAGAGGGCACATTCTGCGTGGAGCACTGGCTGTTATGCACAAACAATGAATCGCGGAACACTACATCAAAAACTAATGATGTAATGTATGGTGATTGATATAACAATAAAAAAATTTAAAGAAAAAAATCTTTTTACTTTCCTAAATTCTTCTCTCCTCTTGTATTATTTCATACAACCCTTTGCACTTCCACCATAGCTAGAAGAGCTGTCTTGAAGATTTTCATAAAACTATGAATGTTTACAACCAGAAAAGAAAGAGTTATATCAGCAAACATATATCTTATTTAAAAATTAATATCATGCTTCCTCACCAAGCTATTTTCCTTATTCAGGTTAAACATTCATGGTTTTCTCACCCATTCCTCACTGATAGCTTTCAGATCTTTTGTCAGTATCCTCTTGAACGTTTTTAGCTTGTCAATGTTCCACTTATAACCACACTTATAGTGTGGTTATCAGAACTAGATACCAAAATGTTACCTCATTAGGTAATTATAATAATAATAGATTTGACTTAATGAGTGTCTACTATGTGTGAGAAATTGTCCTAAATTGTTCATTAGACAGATCCACTGATTTCAGTTTCTCGAAGATCCTATAAGTACTGTCATTAGCCTTATTCCAAAGACCAGGAAACAGAGGCACAGAGTGTCAAGTAATCTGCTTGCGGTCGTATGGCTAGAAAGTGAAACTTAACTCAAGATGTTTTTTTCTCTAGAAATTATGTTCTTAACAACCCTGCTAGGACTGTTGTGCTGCCCCACTTCTGTTCTACTTAAACTAATATCGATAAAATATTTCATAGTGTTAAGAAATGAACTGCACATTTCAAAAAGGCCTCTGTCCTGCAAAAGACGGAACAAAAGAAGCAGAAGGCAAATGGAGCCAAATGGAAAGAGAGACAAGACAGTGTGAGAAAAGAAAGTTTTAAAGGAAATTTAATAAAGAGCCACAGAGAGAAAGGAAGAGATATTGCATCAATGAAAATACAGACAAGATGCTCTAAAAGGAGGATAATTAGTGAACATGAGCTCTTATGAATAAAAAATTTAATAACTGAAATAAAAATTAAATTGAAAGGTTGAAAGATAAATCAAGGATATCTCCCTAGAAGTAGAAAAAAACACAGAGATGGACAATATGAGATAAGGAATAAAACCCAAAAATAGAGGAGAATTAATCCACAAGGACTAATATCTAGCTAAAAGGACTTTAAAAAAAACTCAGCACTGAAGAACATGAAAATCCAGATTAATTGGTTCCATGAATACTAGGCACAATGTTGGAATAAAAGATAAAACACCAAGCAGGAAGATAAATTCCTAAATGCTTTGAGGAAGATTCAGATCAAACCTGGTAACATAGCAAGTTGTAAGAGTCAAAACAGCATCATACTTCTCAACTTGAATTTCTGTACTTAGTGAAACCACCATCACATGAAAGAGTAAAATAAAGACATCTTCAGACATATACAATCTCATAAAATGTACTTCCTATGTATTTGTTTTCGGGAAGCTTATAGGAAAAAGGCTCTACCTAACCAGTGGACTAAACCAAGAAAGAGAATGGCATGGGGAACAACACAGAAAAGGAATTAATAAAATGACTAAAAAAGCCAGTCCCGAGATCACAGGTGCACAAGCAAGCCTAGAAAACATAGTCCAGACTGGAGAGAGGAGGTGGAGGACTCAAGGCGGGTTGTCAAAGACAGATCAAGAGGGACAGACATTCTGGAAAAAGAACACTGATAGTTCGTAAGGAAAATTACTTTGAGAATTTTTAGCTAGAGAGTCACAAAGAAACTAAGCAAATGAGAAAAAGAAGCAATGATTAACCCCTGGGGAAAACTAAAACTTATAGGAGATAGGTAGTACAAATATAGCACCCCACTAAGCTCAGCAATAAATAGTAGTTTCATAGTCGTGGTAATGAAAGTGCAGACAAGTTTATGGATTTAACAATAAAATTAAGATAGAATTACATTTAGGTGTATGTGGGAAGGAGAAAGTTCTTAAATCTTAATACCTTCATCTACCGTAATAAAAAGTCAACAAAGTCTAAAACTAATGCATCCGATAACAGAGCATCATATTATTTAGAAATGTGGAGGTAACTATCAGAAGAAACAACCAAAGGAGTTGAGAGTAGAAACTATTGAAAAGTGGAAAGAGACAACATCAGGACCACTGTGACTACAAATCCTGAAGACTAGTAGAATTTTTTCCAGTTTTTCTGAGATATAATTGATACACAGCCCTGTGTAAGTTGAGGGTGTACAGCATAATGATGTGACCTGCGTATGTTGTGAAATTATTCCCACAATAAGTTTAAGTTTAGTTAACATCCATCATCTCATACACGTACGAAGAGGAAGGAGGAGGAGGAGGAAGGGGGGGGAGAAAGAAAAAATGAGAATCTTGGGGTTGACCCTCTTAACAACTTTCAAATGGTCCCTTGAAAAAAATTATTTAAAAGAATAAGGAGCAACATTAAACCAAAAAAGAAAATATCAAAGTATTTGAACATTGTATGGTGACCAAGTGTATCAGACACCGAAACATTTTACACTCCTACAGAATGTAGTCATCACATTTGACATGCATTGTGAGCATTACCATATTTTTTGTATTTAATAGATGAGAAAAGAGTAATTTCTAAAAATTCACATTGTTGAGGTGGTTGTAAAAAGGAACATTTTTTTTCAATGTTCAAAGCATTGAAATTTTTCAAAACATTGAAAAAACTCATCAATTGATGTCTTTTTCTGTGAACTGCCTGTTACTCTTCTGCCTATTGGAATCTTCCATGTTTCTCATTGACCAAAAAGGGTCTTTCAGGCATAAAGATGAATGGCTTACGAGCCAGTATTGTCAGCAGGTAATTATTTTAGCTTTACGTTTTCACAATTTAAAACATTATTTAGGTAAACAAAACTTTTTTTTTTTTTTGTCATTTCTTCACTTGTTCGGTGCACTGTACCCACAGAGTAAACAAACATGTACTGAAAAATGAAAAGAAGTAAGAACAATTAAAACACCAAGGTTCTAAAAGTGTTCCAAAAAGGACTCCAGCTTACTTCAAAGTATGCTCTGGGGAAATATGAGTGCTGGGTGTTATATGCAACTGATGAATCACTAAATTCTACCACTGAAACTAATAATACACTACGTGTTAATTTAATTTAATTTTTTTTTAAAAATTAAAATTAAAAGATTGCATGTGACAGACTGAGGCAGACTAAGTCCTTGGGTCCACTCACTGGAGTGAATCTTCATAGACAAACCACTAGGACTGAGGAACCAGGGTAAATAATAATGACTCACTAACAGTGATGGAGCACTCATTAAGTGCCAGGCACTAATCCAAGAGATTCACGTGCATTATCTCATCCGTAGAAGAAACCAGAGGTGTGCATTTGAAATAAAAACATGGACTATTGATCATTCTCTCTGAGGCGCAAAGAATAATTGTTCAAATAATAAAATCAAGACAAAACATTCTTTGTAGTTTTCCATGACATTCTTTTCCAAAAAGACAGCCAACGTTTTTAAAGACATTGATCGCCATTAAACAGACAGAGATTGACGTAATCCTCAGTTGTTTGGTTCTCTCTCACTTTGTTTGCTTATTTGGAATTTGTTTTCTCACTCACAAGTATAAATGTCGCATACAGCCCCCCACCCCCAACTGTAACAGAATTATCTTTTCTGGTTGTGAGATTCCTCTAGCTGTAACTTCGCTTTTCTGTTGATAATTAATACATTTGGGGTCATACTTAACTCAGTCACAGCAAGACGAGAAAGTAAGGGGAATACTGGGTGTGAATGCACTGCTCTTTGCACGTGAGTATGTTTGGAGAGTCCCGCTAGCTCGTCCACAGCGGAGCCGGTGGGCAGGACACCCGTGGAGAGGCCAGCTGGGGCTCCCGTGCTTGTGCTCACGTTCAGCAAGACTGGGGGCACCACCGTGGTTCCCCTCTCCCCGCTCTTCAGTGGCACGTTAGTGGTACTCTGCTCCTGTCCACGGAAGTCCTGCTTCTTCCTGCCTTTGGTTTCCCACATCTGACTCTATATTCCACTTCGGCCCCATTTGCCCACCCAGGACCACAAAGCTCTGTTTTCTGAATCCTTCCTGCCTTCAGCTCTGGCCTCTTCTGTCTCTGTCAAGGCCTGACTTGGGGAGGGCCCCTCTGGCAAACTAGTTCTTGTTAACTGTTAATGAGTGATAATGACTCAATTGGTTATTTTCTATCACACATTTGCATTTCAGCAGGTGTATTCAAAAACTTGACCCTAAGGCCAGGCTTTCCATGGAAGGGACCAGCACAGAGGCCTGATTTCCTCAACCTTAAAAGCAGGTCACGCCCTCTCCATGGACAGTCCTTGGCCCGTTGTAGCTGGTGGCGAGAGGACATGTTGCTGTTCTGAAAGAGTGCCATCTTCAGGAGCTACTGACACTGCTGTTTATGGAGACTTGATTCTAAGTGGTCACAGACAGCTACCTCTCATGAGGCTATATGGGAAGAGGACATTGTCTAAAAGGGGTGAAATCATGGAGGACGGTCGCTTTTCATCACACAGCCCTCTAGACTCCTGAGGATTCCAGGTCTGGCTAATTTTTGGATTTCTCTGAATTGGCTCATGGTTGGTGCCTCACTCAAGCTTTTAAACTAGAAAGCAATATAAAAATATGAGCCTTTTAAAATATTGCTATTATATATATATATATTTTTTTATATTTTGAGAGAGAGAGAGAAAGAAGGGGAGGCGGGGCAGAGAGCGAGGTAGAGAGACGGAATCTTAAGCAGGCTCCATGCCCAGTGCAGAACCTGACACATGACTCAGTCACACAACCCTGAGATCATGACCTAAGCCAGAATCAAACTGGATGCTCAACTGAGCCACCCAAGTGCCCCTAAAAATATTGCGATTATAAACAATGACTTTATTTTAATCTATAATAGTCAATTAGTCAATAATATAATCTGTTATATTAATTAATGTAACAATTATATAATAACATGGCTGTTAAATATACTTTTAATAATTGTCTTATTTAATTTTTTATAATTTAATCACATAACTAACATCATGCAGTATGTGATTATTACTAATTAATATAATATAATTAATAAATTTATATAATAAATAAATGGATAAACTTCATTAAAAATATCAACTATGAGCAAAAACATAGCTAGAGTATTGACAAATTTCCCCCAAATGATGCTACGCTCGTTTATCACTTAAAATTAAGCACATGACATGAATTCCTTCAAAACCTGCTTTTGTTGAAGATGTTTGCCCACGTACATGATGAGATCCCTTTGCTTCTCTTGACTGATCATACTGGAGATGTGTCCAATGAGTTGTTTGACTGACTTGACTTTCAAAAATCAAGTGGGGTAGTCACACCGATTAGAAGCAAGCCAATTTTTATGTCCAGCAGTATTCTGAAGTTAAGAGACAGCCACGTGCAGATGGCCTTGGGTCTGGACTGCCCATGACCTATGGATGTGACGGTCGATGACAGGCCCCAACATTCCACACCGGCCTCTGGCTGGCTCTGCTTCAGTTGGCCAGTTGACCCATCTCTACCCCAGTTACACAGCACAATCACACTGAGAGCTTAGGAAGCTTAGTTAATATTTAAAACATTTTGATGCCCAGCTAAAAGTAGATTCAAGTTGTCACCAATTAGTAGGAAAAGACTAATTATTATACAGACCTATGATCTTTTATAAGTAGGAATATTAAAGGGATCTAAAAGCTATCACATTGCGTGGAAGAGCAGATGGCATGAATTAGACCCCCAAGATACGTGTGTGTGTATCTCTGTAGGTACAGATACGGAAATAGGTATTGGTAGAGATCACTAAACAGGAAATTGTTAAAGGGCTGTTGAAGTGAGGGGAACAGAGAACGGAAGACACAATGTAGATGCCATTCTACTCATTCTCTCTAGTGCTGTCTATAGAAACAAATAATTGTCTTCTGTTCCAGACTTTTAACTACTTGGGAATATGTTTAAGATAGCATATAACAACAAATTCATAGTTTAGGCAATGCATACTCCCTGAGTCCCTGCTCTGGGCTAGACGCTCAGAGACTGTGATCAACTGCCCTGCAGGTTCTTCAGGAGCTTACCCCTGGGGGCAACAAGACAGATGCACACGTGCATCAGGGCTGTTATCCTGTACCCCGATTTTCTGCCTTATCATACCCACCACCTCCGGAGTCCCATCAGTGTTCTTGGGGAGGAACAGACTGCCTCTCTGGCTACAAGTCTTCCGCTTAGCTGGTGTGCTCCTCCCCAGACCGCTGCTGCCTCCGTGCTCATCAGCTGCTGAACGCCGCCGGGCTCCCCGCACAACGACGACATGGGCCCGGCCCCCTCGTGCTTGTTTTCCCACAGTAGAACTGCTTCTGGGGGTCCTTCCTCTAACACCCTCTTCGTGTACCCCACGCGCAAAGGCCCCTCTCCCACTGGCTTCCTGGGCCTCACTTCTTCACAACGTTGTGTGATTTCACATACTTTGCTAAAGGTTTGGGAGAAAACTAAAGGTACTTAGCCTAGGAAAAAATGTGCCAGACTAGGCATGGCTCTTCCCAAAGGCCAAAGGAAACTTTCTGAAAAATAGTGCAAATTTTTGCAACCCTTGCAAGTATTTCCCCAAGAAAGAAACCTGAAGGACACCCATATCCTTCATAAAGGCAAAGTAGCTTCAAGCATGGGCACATGTGATGGGTGGGGATCTTCAGCAGAGAGATCTGTCAGTGTTTTGCCATGTTAGGCTGAATTTGGAGGTGTCTATGCCCTTGTGAGGGGATAAGGTTTCCTCATCATCCTTCCGGGTCTTTTGAGGAAACCACTGTTTCAAACACGCACACACACACACACACACACACAGAGGCATGCACTCACATGGACACACACATGTATGCACGGGTGCACACACACAGAGGCACAGACATACATGCACATAAACACGCACACACATAGAGGCACACGCATGCACACACATGCAGGTGCATACACACACAGGCAGGATTTTCTTTATTCTCAGACACGTGAAATTCTTCAGTGTGAAAGTCATCATCAATGCCTGTTTTCCAGAGCCAGCCCGCAGGGCTAGGAGGAGGGAGGTGTGTGAAGGAGCAGTTAAGACTCCCAAATAAAGCAGAAACAAGTAACAATGACTGCAAGACTGTGGCCTTTTGGGAGCAGAACTGAATCTGTCTATTTTCAAAATAATTACTAGATGACCGAACTCACTAAGTATTGTTTTGTTTTGTTTTTTTTCCAATCTGGTTTGCAAATGTAATGATAGGAACATTTTTGTTTGGTATTCCCTCCAAAATCTCAGTGGCCATAGATTATTTACAAACAGGTTCAGAAACTTGGGGAGTAAGGATTTGGGGTACTCGTCTTTTCGTTGGGTGTGGGATAGGAACTAGGGGCAGTAAGAGAAAGTGTGCTGAGTGGCAGAATAAAAAAATGTGTCAAGAAATAGCGAAGCTTTTGCAAACATGGGAGCTTTTCTAGACTCAGCAGCAAGACCTGGGGTCTTCACACTTTTGTCCAAACAGTTACTAATGAATCACAAATGACAACCAACGTGGATTATTTTGTCAGAAGTGGATGTCTGTGTGCAGAGACAGCTGCATTTGCAAGATGGGCCCTCTATCACTCAGAATGCCGTGCAAAGGCCCTGCGTGGCCTAGGGGGGAGGGGGGCACGCCTGGAGGAAGCCGCACAGACTTCCCCATGAAGTACAGACTCATTGATCTAGTTTTTATTCAGCTTCACTCTCCTGCTACTGTGGGGGTCCCACAAAGCAGGCTTCCCCTCTCTGACACAGTGCGGCTGACTGCAGATGCTGCCTCTGGTGGGGTCCATGAGGGAGGCCCTGTTCGTGCGCACAGTCTCCCCTAGTCAGAGGGGAGCATCTCCAGATGTCTTTTAATTCTCCTTTCTCTTTAGAGAATTTTATCCAATCACCTCGTTTGTTCCTGACCTTCTGTGACCAATCCATTGAATGTCACAGTTTGGATATAAGAGGGGGATTTGTTTCTCTAAATTGTTTGGTTACAAAAAGGAAAGAAAATGAAAAAGACTCCCATCAGAGATGGGGACGGAGGTGAGACCCCAAGTCTGTGACCCCGAGCAGTTCCAGGTCCGTGGGACTCGGGGGGCTACCCCGGGCCAGACATTTCAGCAGCATTTTTAGGTGACTTTAAAACAGAGCCGAAGAATAAATCTAATAGAAACAAGGAAAAGAGAACTTTGATTCCGGGTCTTGAAATGTGAATAAAATTGCTTCCTGAAAAAGCTCGAAAAAGTTGTTAATCATTCCTTTTCAGTCAGGATGTTTAGCAGGGTCTCAAGTGCCTGCCTAAGAAATAGTCCCGTTGGCTTGAGTGACCTAAACCAGCCATAAATCCTTACACACTTCCTACATGTCACAGTGGCCTGTAAGATTTAAAAATAACGTCCTTGCTTGACACTCCTCTGCAATTAGGCCGCAGGACCACATGCGCCCTGGGGACTTGTTCGCGCCGCCCCTGGTCCTCCTCTCCCGACTCCCCTGTTCCCCTCTGCCTTTAATCGTACGTTTTATGCATTCCCCACAGTCTTCACGGTGCTGACGTTCTTGGTGGTCAAGCGTTCCTGAAACTGGAACCCAGAGAAATCGTTCAAAAAAAAATAATTTCCGTGGGAGTCCAAGAAAGATTCTTCAAAGGGTGTGTTGAGTCCAAGCGCACCTTTATCTTATCAGTGTCTTCTCCCAAGGGAAAAGACAGAGAGTGTCTTGAATGAAAAATATCCAGACCAACTTGCTCTAATGCAACATGTTAAAAGCCAATTTTAGATAGATAAAACTAAAGTAGCGTGTGGATGCTAATACATCAGTTCATTTATCCAGCCCTTCCACTGGCTTTCATTGTGCACCCGCTCGGTGATAGGCATGTGCTTCCATGCTACGCGACATGACAGATACAAGCTATGCGTCCCCAACTGCCTTTCAGATATTTTAAATCCAACAGTGAGGACAGGTTATGCATCCGAATAACAGTATTACAAAGTAGGAGAGTTTAAATTAGCTCCCGAGCATTCTTAGGAGAACAAGACTGGATCCCATTGGAGAGTAGGAAGAGTCTTCAAGCAGGAATGGAGTTCCCCCCTAGGAAATGACCTCTTAAGAATTACTAGGGCTCCAGCAGCTAGAGATTCAGTAAGAGGTTGTGCCACAGAGATGGGAATCATGCATGGAAGGCCAGTAAGGTGGTGCGGATTGGGCGCGTTGGGGAAATGTTCATGACGCGTCGCTGAGGTGTTCGGGAGATGTTTTATGTTTACGAAGACACAGATCCTGTCCATGCAGAGCTTCCAGTCTGGTGTGGGACATGAACAAAAAAATGAAGACTCGTACACGTGTGTACACAGCTCACAGAAAAGGGCACAGAGAAGGCAGGAAGGAAGAGTGCTGGAAGAGACATACAATTTTTACCAACACAGACGGGCTTCCTGGAGAAGAGTTTCTGCAGAGAAACAGAGAGGTGAACGGTGAGATCTGGTTGCCAGAGCAAGAAGGACAGCCGGGGGAGGGGACAGACAGGAGGCCAGATAATCAGGTTAGAGTCAGACGGGGAAGAACTTGGAATGCCAAAGAAAGGAATTTGAATTTATTTACTAAGCCACGAAGTCTACTGAACGAGGAAGGGAAATAATCCTGGAAAATTATCGAACCAAATGCTCTTCTTTTTAACAAAAATAAAACACAGAACCTCCTTTACTAAAGTCTATGGGATAACACTGGATAGACAGCAATATGAATCTAAAAAATCTGGTTTATAAAGGAGTTTTTAAATTTTTGATCATGGTCAGGTACAAGGACAGCCCTGAGCTGCGACAAGATCCACCAGGACACCAGCGTCTGTGTTTGTTCGTCACCAGGCCCCAGGTGTTTAATTAGTATTTGTTGAAAAAGTGATAGAAACATCTGACAAAGGAATGAAACAATGAAAATGACCCCAAAACAATTTGAATATTTACAAATGGTGGAACGGTGAGGAAGATCAGTGCTCTCCTGGCTTTAGATAGACAGCCTCTGGCCACAGAAGGTAGCATGGTGGGGTCTTCTATGAAGGATGAGGGCGTCAGCCCGACATGCTGCTTTTGCCTCTGGTGAGCTCAGTAACTAAGCACCAATGGAGAGAATAGATCCCGAAGTCAGAGCAAAACGAAAGATACCATGCCTGGCGTGCAAACTTGCTATGGACTTTCAAGAAACCTACACAACAGAGAGGTGAGCAGGGAGAGCTTACGGGTACTGCCATGGGCCACCTAGCTCCATGATGGGAGGGGACGCAGGTGAAGAAACCACGCTCCATGCTTAATCAATATTGAGTAGTTCATTAATAGGCTTAGCAGAAGGGATATATAAATACATGTCATTATCAAGGAGAACAATGTAGGAAATCCCGTCATCTGCTTAAAAACATATGTGACCTCTTAGAGGCTAGAGACCACAGACCTGATGTCTTGGTTCCCGACACTTAGCCTTCGTAGGCTAGTAGGCACCCAATAAAGGAAGAGTAATCGCCAGCAAATTTACTCCGGTGCACACAGTGGTGTCTGCACCCGCCCCCGCTTTCAGGGTGTGAAGGTGAGGTGGTGCGCCTGACACCAGCCTCCCATCGTCTAGGGGGACCTCGGGAGACTGTTCTTCCTCCAGAGCCCATCTGCCAGATCAACGTTATGACAGTAAGGTGGGAATGCTCTATTTCATTATTGTGATTTTTTTTCTTTTTACTCTTTTGTGGCTTCCTAGTGTGCTCACGAAAACAAGAGCCCAACAGCTCTGAGGAGAGGGGGAAAAGTGACCTTGCATGTTCCACGGGCCCCTCCATGGAGGCGCTGCCAGGTCCCTGGATTGTGTGTGCCACACCTCAAAGCTGACCCCAAACACTTCCCGCTGTTCTGGGACTGCTGCCCTGCCAGGATGCAGACTGCTGGCTGGGGCCAGATGCCGCTCTGGGCTTGAGCAGGTGCACTGGGACGGGGTTACAGAATCCATGCCTACGGGCACTTAGATTTCCCTTGGATCTCACTCCACCTGACACGGCACTATGGAGGCTTAAACCCCATGGTCACCCCAAAACAGGTCTCACCCCGGTGTCTTCTAATCTCTGACCCCGGCAGTATCACTCAGCTCTCTGAACGCTGCCCTGCCTTGCACCCTCCCCGGCTGGGAAAGCATGCCGTCGTGGGTCACGCTTGTCCCAGGGGCAGAATCCATCACCTGTGGCCCCCCCGCCCCGTGTTAGCACAGCATCCTTTAAGCCAAAGCTGTCCTCTTACCATTTCCATGACGGAATCATTTCATCCATAATAATTTTCAGTCGGAGCCTGGCGAGGAGGCTGCTGGTGCTTTACCTGCTGTTCAAACCAGGCACGGTCGAAAGAGACCATTTTTCTTTGTGTTTGAAACCAACAGGAGGACGAGAAGGCCCCATAAATACAGCCAATCGGGAGTATTTTATATCTACTGCTGCACTGAGAGAGCCCACCTGTAACAGAAAAGAAGAGGTATGTGAGGAAATAAGAAAAAATAAAAAAAAAAAGAAGGAAAGGAAGTAAGATTTAGGGAAAGAAGGGAGCAGGGTTGCTCCTTCATGTTGCAACGCCCCTGTAGTTTATAGCAAACTCGTGCTTGGGACTGTCAGGGCCATCCGTCAAGGGCTCGATGCCACTCAAATCACGCCCATTATGAGCTGGAATGTGCGTGTGTGTGTGCGCGTGTGTGCGTGCGTGTGCGTGTTTGTGTGTGTGTGTGTGTGTGTGTGTAAGGATGGAGATGCTCCTTTCTTATGCATTTCCAATGGAGCCACGCTGGCCTAGAGATGACCTGCCACACGATTTTTAAATTATCTCTGTGCGCGCTCTGCTTGTTTTGGAAATGCTCTAAATAAAAATAATGGACTGTCTTTTAATAAGTCTCATTGTGAGGATTCCACATATCAAACCACGCAATGCAGCTTGGAGGCAAACATCGGGCATGTGTGATCTCCTGGAAGAGAGACAAATGGTATTGCAGGGAGCTCCATCTAGGGACCGCTGACAAGAAAATGGCATTCGCAAACTGACGCATCTGTCAGGGTGGAGGATATTGGCACCTGTCATGCAATCTCAGTCATGACTTTTAATAAAGCTGCTTTCCCTTAGGTAAAATTGGAACTTGACTGTAATAGTAGCTGCAAGCACGTCTTGTTTTCCCCTTCAGAGCGCTTTTGTACGTGAGGAGGTTCAAATGAATCTTCAGGCTGAAGTAATGATGTTTACCAGCTCTTTCCCCCTGGCTCCCCAGAACTCCGGATTTGAAAAAGATGTTGCACTGAGATTTTTCTCCCCCTTCCTTTCTTTCTTTTGCAAAATGTCTCCTTTTGCCAACTAATGCTACTTTCCATATTTATTTTCATATCACTCGCTCCCCCCCCCACCTCCACTTCCTCCTTCTCCTCCCCTTTCTGACTGGGTTGTTGTTTGAGTGAATTTAGCCCGGGGAAGTATGTATATCATAAAAACCGGGTTGGGATTTGTTGGCTGTCAGTCAATAAATCAGTCTGAGTTTAATTACCAGGCAAGTGATGGGATGTGGCGACAGGCATCAGCTCTGGTGGAGAGCATTTCTTCTGGGGCAACTGCTATGAAAACCCAAAAACTGAGGTTACTGTGTGTGTGTGTGTGTGTGTGTGTGTGCGCGCGCGCATGCGTGCACGTGTGTGTGCATGCACGTGTGTGTGCGTGCATGCCCGTGTGTATGCATCAGATGGGAGAAGGGTAAGAGGCAAAATCAAGAAGCAAAATTAAGAGTGTGTATGCCGAAGAGAATGAAAATTTAAGGAATTCCGTCGCTGCAAACAGCCCAGTAAAGTTTTTGTTTTGAGACAGTGGAAGTTTCAGGAGTCGTTTTAATAATATGTTCTTTAGTCAAAGCTTTTTGCACTGTGTTTGAAACAGCAACAGCCAAGCGCTCTGGGATTCCTACGCTAACGTATATTCATTTCATTTCTTTGTGCAACACACTAAAAGCATTTTATTTATAATCTATTGAATTAAAAAAAAAAAACGCTCCAAACTAAAAACCTCGCACCCCTCCCCCAAAACACATCAGAGAGGATTATTATGTAAGAACTGATGGAACCTGTAAAATGGGGCTTGCCGAAGTGGGGGTCGTGCACGTTTCCCCCGTGTTTACCATTTCCCCCGGCCTTAAGCAGCTCCTCTGCCCCCGCGCCCCAAACCAACACTTCCAGGCAAGCTTCCAGGTTGAGTCACCCTGAAATAGAGATTCAGGATTTTTGTTTTATTCTTTCTCTTGTTTTTCCTCCAAAGGCAATTCACAGTGAACGTGGATTTCATTTTGAACAGTAAGCAACACCGTCCTCCACCCGTGTTGTGTCGTGAAGCTGTATGTGGAGCTACTATACAGGACATTTTGACTGAAAGGATGTTCTGTTTTCCTTTAGCTAGTCTCCCGTGGCACATCTACTTGCTTATGTGAAGCCATTTGACCGATTTAAGGAATTGTGGGAATCTTTGGGCGTAGTAAGTTTGTGCTTGGGGGGCAAATCTCCTGTCAAGCGGCATAATCCAGGACGGTGGGGGAGACCCCGAGAGGGGGCCCTTTTCCAGACAATAAATTCCATGGGATTGGCCAAGTTATCCTGGATCTTGTCCTCCTGTCTAGAATTCCTTTAGGATTTTATCATTACAAAGACGTGGTGGTCATCCACCAAGTTCAAGAGCATGAGATTTCAATGAGTATATCATAAAGGTTTAAGACAAAAGATCGAGCAGGATGAGCTTCGAAGCCATGGAAAAGGAATTATGCACATCACCAAAATCATCAAGCTTTGGCTTCTGCCAATGCCTCTTTGCGAAGAAAATGTTTGGCAGTTTGCCCACAATCTTAGCGGCAAATAGCAGCCACTCCAGTTTAAGTTGCTGTTAAGAAACAAAATGAAAAAGCAAAGCAAAACAAAACAGAAACCTATATCACCTGGCTAGAAAATTGCCTGTGACCCGAATTCTGGAGAGATGTAAATACTAGAGCCAGCACCCCTGCGCCTGTCAGCTCCACGTCAAACCCTTCCACAGCCTCAGTTTACCTAGCCTACAACTCAAATGTCAAAGCTCTCAGGCCCAGTAAATTCCTCCATGGCTTCAGTCCAGGGAGCAAGTGATCAATTTCCATAAGCTAGAGAATGAGCAGGCTTTGTTTAAATGTCCTTTGAAACAAATTTTATGACTGCTCCATTGTTGTATCAGATAGCCCACCGAGCCCACCGAGCCCAGTGAGCCCACCGAGCCTGTAAAACACGTCACCACCTCCCCGGACGTGTCAGGTTGAGGGAACCAGAGTCTTTCCTGGGGACATTCCCTTTCTGAACACTTCACCCCATATGAACAAC
The DNA here is from genome assembly GCF_003265705.2 of Callorhinus ursinus. Taxonomy (NCBI): domain Eukaryota; kingdom Metazoa; phylum Chordata; class Mammalia; order Carnivora; family Otariidae; genus Callorhinus; species Callorhinus ursinus. The sequence continues at coordinate 2,417,097 of NW_027397073.1, read as the reverse complement.
CATTAAGTCCAAACCTGATGGGGTATTTTAAACAGAGGAACTGTTATTAGAAGAAATAATAGTGGTCTTGTCTTAGAGAGGAGAAAGGAAGACATAAGATCATAAGGTGGACAAAATAAACTAAATACTACTTCAAATTAGCCTAAGGAGGTAGCAGGGTTTGACATCCCACAGTGGCAAAGCCTGCCTACATCACTGCACCAACAGGATTCTCACATGCCACAAAACCGTGTCTAAAGGGAAGATACAGAAAATCATCCATCCTCTATTAAGGTAAATCTAAATATGTCCTCAACAATAAAAAGACAGGCGGGCCACTCCTTCAGTCCCTCGATGCCTGTTGAGTATTATTCAACTACATCTTCAAATAAGAGAGAGAACCTACTGGAAGAGTCCGTAAGTGTGTAGTTTTCACTGCATCCAAGCAATCGACAGCGTGGAGACAGGTCCAAAGTTGGCTTTCTGTGCAACATCCTTTGTTGCCGTTCTGGTTAAAATAACCATTGGGCTCCAGAACAAAGGGAAAGTTAGGCTACATCTTCACACCATTCTATTTTTGAAGAACTTCGGGAGGGGATTTCCATGAATGGAATAACACCCTATTGCAATACTCTAAAATCCTTCACCATCCTTCACCACTTACATCCCGAAGTGCTGCACTAGACACTCATTTCCTCTTGCTCCTTTAAAAGAGAGAGGAAAGACGTCACTTACCTGCTACACTTTTACTTTTCATAGACCAGCTCACGGGGCAGGATGAAGGACCTCCAGAGGAGAGGTGTGGACATCTCTGCTGGCGAGGCATCCCTAAGCCAGCCTTGCCCCACGCCACAAGCTCCCCTATGCCCCGCACTCCTGTACAGTTGTGAGCACACGCTCACTCACTCGTTCAGAGAGCCTGTCCACACATCTCGAGTGAAGACCTCCCGCTGCCCTAGGGAAAATACAGTTATGAATGAGAAGGGCGGGGCCTTCGCTTTAAAAGAGCCGGCATTCTCAAGAGGACAGACTGAAAACAAACAAACACATAAGCAAACAAAACAGAACAAAACAAAAAAAAAAAAAACATCTGATGTGATGAGTGCCACATGGAAAATGAAAATAATGTGGTGTGCTAGACGTGATTTTTTTTGGTCAGGAAAGATCTCTGTGAAGAGGGGACGTGTAAGTGACAGAACCAGCCTAGGGGAGGTGGAAGCAAGAACATTTCAGGTAGAGCAGGCAGCTCAAAGGTTCAGGAAAGGAAATGGGAGCTGGTGTTTCTGGAGCATAATGAGTGAGGGAGACATGGGAGGAGGTGAGTAAAAGCAGGCAGGCGGGAGGAAGATGACCATGTGGGGGTCTTGTACGCATGGCAGCAGTTCACCCTTCCTTCCAGGTTTACAAGGAAGCCCCTGGAAGGTTTCAGAGTGGAGACTTGCATGGTTTGATTTGATAGGAGTTTTAAAGGGTTCTCTCGCATCTCTTCAAGTGGCCAAAAGTTGTAACAGGGAAACCAAAGAGGGGTAGTACAGCAATAGTCCAGGCAAAAGATGGCTTGTGGGTTGGGCCGAATGATAGCAACAGAGATGAGGAGATGACAAGATGTGGGGAAAGACCCAGAACATACGTTGAAGTAGAACAATAAGAATTCCTGATGGATTGGACACTGCCAGGAGACAGAGAAGTATATCCTTCATTACAGCCAGGCTGTACTATGTGAGGAATAACACCAAAATCTTAGAGGCTTAGGACAACTCAGATTAACTCCTCCCTCATGCCCCATTCCATGCGGGTCAGCAAGGGTTTTATTCCACATTGTTCCTGCTCAAAGGCTGAAACTCCTCACCTGGAATGTGGCTGGTTGTTGAATTCGGATTGAAAGAACATCGAGCGCCATGCACTGACTTGTAAATGTTTCCATGCTGTGGTGACACCCATCCCCTCTGCTCACAGCTCATTGGCAAGGACAAGTAACTTGGTCAAAGGGACACAGAAGTGGTTACTTTCTAGGAAGATAGTAGAGAGAGACTGCATATTGGGGAGCAGAGTTGGTGTGAATCACAAGATGTATCAAGGGCAATCCCTAGATCGCTGATAAGAGATTAGCACCAGAGACGGTGCTGCCATTCCTTGGCTGTGGGAAAATGAGGCAGGAGCTCCTGTAATCCTTCACGGTGACTCCAGGTGTTCAACACCCAGCTTACGAGAGACCGCAACCTCCACGCTTTCCAGGTCACCCCTGTTCTAAATTCTCTGGACACCTGATTGGTAAATAATACATATTTGGTGATGTTATGACTGAGTTCATGAACCAAAGACTCAGCACAAATCATTAAGCTGTTTGATTGACTTTCCAAGGGCGGCGAACAATTACACTTTCATGCTTCCTGTCTGAAGCCAATCCAGAAGTCCACAGTTAAGCAAGTTCCCAGGCTCACAGACTGACTCACACATGAGTTGGTAGCAGCTATGGATTTTCCCAGGCCAACATTCGGCTGTCTTCAAGTTTTGTACTTTGGCTCCTGACAGCGGCATAAGTTGTGGCAACTTACTCCAATACTTTAGATTAACTAACTACCTGAATGCCAGTATTTAATTCTCAGATTTTGAGTTAGATGAACCTCCAGCTCCAGCTAAGGAAGGGACACTTTGGTCAGTGAAGGCATTTGGACTTGATCCTACCAGCCATTGAAGGTACTAACCATTTTGTTGGAGTAAAGGATTCGCATAAACTATAACCTGACCAAAAACTCCTGAGGGCAGGTGCTATATTCCTCAAGTCTGAGAATACCCAGCATAGATCAGAATAGTGGACACATATAGGCATACAACAGAAGTGTAGTGTATGAATTACTGAGCAAATGAATGAACACGTGGATGATTGATTGAAGCTGAAGGATTAATGTGACAGTAGCAGATTTAATTGGGGAAGGTACACACTTGTGGGGAAAATAACAGACATGGTTGGAAAAATATAGAGGTGAGTTTATAAGACTCTCATAGGCACTGACAAATGTCCAAATACTGTCTATCTCAGTTCAGTGAGTTACTGGTTAAAGATGAGCAATATTTAAAATTGCAACTCAAAAGTCCTTCTGGTCCAATGTCAGTGCAACTTGTTATAAAGACACAGGGCAAGATTTAAAGAAATAACTCATAAAATATTTATATAGAGAGATATATAAATAAAATTATGTCATCAGAATTACTAATACCGTGACTACCTATGCAGTAGTAACCTTGAATCCCGAACACTATATAGTTTGGTCTAATGAAAACATTCATCAAGTATAACGTTAAGTTAACAAGGCATAGAGTTTTCAAACCCTTTAAAATCTGTGAAAGCTATTTAAGTACCTGCTCAAGAGGCCCCAAACATATTCCTTTTGGCATAGAGTCATATATATAGGGATACTAAAGTCCAGCTAATTTTCTACTGGCATATTAACATGGAGTTGTCTACTTGCAAGAACAGAAATACAACTCGAACTAGCTTAGAATAACGCACGCACCATAAGAACAAACCATAGGCAAGGCAGGGCACAGCTGAACGGCTGTGTGTAGTTGAGCATTGAAGGTGGCTGAGATCAGGGACTCAAGCACCATCAGCTTCTCTTACTGTCTCCAACTCCAGTGTGCTCCTTCTTGTATGTTCAGTCCATTAGTTCATACTATGGACCAGCTTCTTTCAAACTAAAAAGACATGGCAACCAACAGTCCACAGCCGTGGGCTGTTACATCTCCATCCCACAGGGAGCTCAATCCCTTTTCCCTGCTCTACCTGGAGACCCAAGAGCCCCATCATCTGTCACCTGGAGATGGAAGGGAGTATGATTGACAGTGTTCATGAAAACCACAGAGTTGGGGCTCTTGGCCAGTGGGTAGGAGCCTCTCTCCTAAAGAAGAGATCAGTGACCCTCATTCTCCTGCCCCCTCTATGTGCTTTCATCCTTACTGACTGTGCTGGCTTGTTCTTTGTTTTCCACCCAGTAGTATGGGTGAGAGAATGAGGGTGTATTACTTTGGGCAGCCATAGCAAGGTCCCACAGACGGAGTGGATTAAGCAACAGAGATTTATTCTCTCAAGAGTTCTGGGATCCGGAAGTCCTAGGTCATGGTGTCAACAGGGTTGGATCCTTCTGAGGCTGGGAGGGAGAATGTGCTACAGGCCTTTCTCCCGGGTGGTTTGCTGGCAATCTTGAGCATTTTTGGCTTGTAGAAGCGTCACCCTGATCCTTGCCTTCAGCTCCACCTGGCCTTCTCTTTGCCTGAATCTATGACCACATTCCTCTTCTTACAAGGACACGAGTAATATTGGCCTACGGCCCATCCATATGCCCTCATTTAAACTCAATCACTTCTGTAAAGACTCTGTCTCCAAATAAGATCCCACTCTGAGAAACCAGGGGTCAGGAGCTCAACTCTTCCTTTTTGGGGAGACAAAATCCAACCTATTACAGAGAGTGATAGACATTTCTGCTAAATAAAAAGAATGGACTTGCTGAGAATTAATACCATTCAAGCTACCTTTTCTCTAAATCAGTTTTTCTTAAACCCCCTTCCACTTGTTAATTTCTTGTGTTCTGAGCATTCCTACTAGTTTTAGGATTTTTTTTAACCAAAGTTAAAATTGTCAATTTGTATTTAACTTTAGCAACAAATGTATAAAAAACTTTTCTTGACTCTTAACTAATAATAAGTAATTACACATTCTTTTTCCTTTGCAAAGCTATGAACAATCAACATACAATGTATGTTATTTAGAATCTTTTGAACTGAATTAGTTTTTCTTGAGATTATTTCTCAAGTGGAACATTGCATACTTCCCCCTCTAGTTACTGAAACAGTTCTCAGCAAATGCAGTCATTGTGGTATACAAGTTTAAAATTGTGTTATAAATTGTGGTCATTGAACACCAAATCTTCCTTTGAACATTGTGTCTGTCCTCCATGTTGCACCACAATAGGTATTAACGAAAGAAGTTAAATGAAAAAATAAATTACTAATAAAAGGTATTTTTCATTTTTATACTTTGTGAAGGGTTGCCTATGGGAAGGAATCGTGAGCAGGGATTGATCTAAAGCTTTGTTTTAAAATCATGTCATGGTTTGTGCTGGTCTGTAAAACCATCTGTGTCCCCCCTACGAGCCACCGAGAAGACTTGTTGGAGTCAAGAGCAGAAGGAATGTCTGAAGACCCTGCTCACCTGTTTCATGCTTTGGAATGTGTCAACATTAATTGGCATTCATTTTGGGAGGGCTGGAATGACCTCCAGTGGTGTATGCTGCTTGTGTCCACGTAAACACTGATGTGTCTTTCCTTTATTCTGAGAGTGACAGTGGAAGAAAGTGTGTTCTGGATGTACTGACATCAGTATATTGTTACAATATGAGTAACAAGACCGCCCACTGACAGATGGGGCTGTTCCGTTTGTAACACGCAAGCTCCCTTTTCTTCCACACTCGGAGGATGAAGGTGCATGCCACGTGTTGGAAGCAAAAGCAGGAGCTGATATTTAACAATGACACATTATGTGTTATGGATTCTCCCCATGCATGTGCCCTTGTGTTCAGGTCCCAACACCAAGGACCGATGACATACTCCATTTGGCAGGATTACCCAAACTTACCTCCCACTGAAGTTGCAAAGAGAGAACCCACCCTCTAGGAATGCACACACAGAGACACTCATAAAGAAATGCAACTACCTCAGTAGGATGCTATTAAGTCCTGGAGAATCCCAACCCAAAGACATGCAACTCAAGGGTTTTAGCAGCCTGTTTCTGTTTCCAGGTTTTATGGGGTGTTTTCCTTCCATTTCAGTGTCAAGCAAAAACATAGTTCTTGTTTCAAATCACTGCTGCTATAACTTCATCAAAACCAGCTCCAGATATAAAGATGTGCTTTCTGCTCCTCCCCTCCCCTCATACAGGCACATAAGCATAAGTGAAAGGTGAAGGAGAAGCCCTCCACAGTCTACAGCAACCACACGTATAACAACACTACCTCCAGAAGACGCCGCTCTTCCATGCAGCGAAAGCACTTGGGACCGGAGAGGAAACCAAGTAAGATGTTTTCTCAACAGTTTTCCAAGCAACAATACACACACAAAAAGGTCAGAGTCTGGCGGCCCCATGCTAGCATATGCACAACTATTTATGTAGACACTTAGCGTGGATTTAGTAAGTTCACGGCAAAGCTCCAGGGGCGCCTGTCTCTTTAAATCCGTCTCCTCCCAAGTGAAATTTGTGGCCCTGATGAATGGCAGAGCAGAGTCATCCATAAAAGGGCAGAGGAAAATCACACTCATTTGCATACAGTAATTATTCTGTGAATCAGGCCACCTTTATTGCTGCAGAAAATCTACTGTCAGCATCACTCTATAGATCACGTTTGAAAATCCAACAGCTGAGGAGAGTAATTGTTTGTAATCCATGTGGTCCAGTACTCCTGTCTCCAGCCTGTCAATTATCCTGTGTCTAGGTAGACAGCAAAGTTTCTGGGTGTCAGTCAGCTGGCCTCTCTTTCCTTTTCTTCCTCTTAGCTGTATTTCTGGAAGGTCCCTACCGATTGGGCATGGCCCTTGTTCCACAAGATGCGAGTGAGCATGGAAAAGCAATGAATCCATAGGGCTTTAGAAGAATCCCAGACTTGATGCGTCAGAGTTGATATCAAACAGAAATGGTGGTGGGGGTATTGTCTAGAACCCTGCCCCCCGTATCAACCCACCAGCACACATACACCACATCCACTCACTCCAGCTCCAACCACCTTATCCCACATCCAGAAGTGAGTCCCCGACATGGCCACTGCCACCCCTCCCTGATGGAATGGAGAGGGAGGATGAATGCATTAGCTTTTGGTGGCTCTCCACTTTGAGGAAAATAAGGGGAAGTGAGGTAGAATGGAAGAGAAGCTGTACCTGCAGCTTTGAAAAGGAATACAAGGAATACATTCATTATTTATAGGGTGGTAGAAGGACACCTAGCACAAATTTTGATCTCCAGAGGAACGGTAGCAAGGAATGTTTCCATTGATTAAGAAGAATTTGTATGGGGTGTAGTTGAGAGAGCAAAACTCATATCAAGCTTAATTCAAAGAGTGAGCAAGAATAGCACAAGCAGAGAGGCTCAACTGGGTGACAGTCAAGAGTAAGATAAACTGAATATGATTGAAACAGGTGCTTTTCGATTTTGAGCGTTTCCATTGTCATCTGGAATACACGGCTTCCTCCTCATCTGTAGGTCATAGGATGCACAGTGTAACTGGTGCAGAGACCACATGGAGCCTGAGAAACAGCTCCTTGGACCAACCACTGTCCTTACGTTTGATTTCTCCTTTCTGAACCCAGGTCCAAAGGCCTGTTGTAAAAACAGAGTCAAGATTTAGATATATCAAGAATTCAGATAAGACCCTTGAGGTAGAAAAGGCAAGATTTGAAATACTACGAGCTGAAGGGCTGTATAAAGCCACGTTACTGCCGCCAGGAATTTACTTAGAAAGTTAGAAGGAAACAAAAGAAAGTTAGGGTAGCACTGGAAGAAGGTCTGTAACTAGAAACCTCAAGTAAACGGCATCCCAGCCTCAAGGTTTGCTACAGCCTGAGATTTGGTTTGGATAAGTTACTTGAACATAAATGTTTATTAAAAATTCATGTTCTCCATGACTCTTGCTTTTTCTCTTTCCCCTTTCAACTTCTTATTTAAAAAAAAAAAATGTTTTTCACAACATGGATGAGCCGTGAAGACATTATATAAAGTGAAATAAGTCAGGCACAAAAGGGCAAATACTGAATGATTCTACTCCCAGGAGACACCTGGAGGAGTTAAATTCATAGAGACGGAAAGTAGATGGTGGGGACCAGGGGCTGGGCAGGGGCTGGGGAGGAGGCTGGGGAGCCACCGTCTCCTGGGGACAGAGCTTCGGTTTGAGAAGATGAAGAAGTTCTGCCGACTGCTGGTGGGGACTGTTGCCCAACACTGTGAGTGTTCTCAATGCCACTGATGTGTACAATGGCAAATTCTGTGTCACATAGATGTTACCACAATAAAAAAAATAACATCTCCCTTAAATACTGTTTCTCCTATTGGACAATGGGGGAGATCCAAAGAGAGAAAGTTATGAAAGTTACAAAAATGGCAAGAGCAATGAGGATTTTGATCAGAGATGGCATCTTCAACACACTGCTTTCCTCTTCTCTTCTTAGAAATCTTTTGGGAGGACTTGTGTGTTCTCATACAAACCCATCTCTGCAAGGGGAGGGAAGGGCTTGAGGGGTCGAGAAGGCACATCCATCCCCTTTGGAAAGCAAACCGTATGTCTTGGTGAACACTGTAAATCTTCTAATCCATAGATGTTATAATACAGGGTCTTCTAATAATGCAGAAGTAATGGGGGTGCTACAACCCCAACCACAATCTCTGTCACGACACAGAACTTGAGGAAGATGGCAATAGTGAATAGCAGAGGTATGTCACCATTGCCGGTTGATGTGATGATCGTCCGCTGTTCTCACTGCGGGCATATTTATTTGGATGTTCTTCCCAATTCATAGGGAACTAATCTGACAGACCAGTGTGGTAATTAACACACTCACAAAGTTAGCACATGTTGGAAGGAGGCGTTCTGCCACCCTCGCCCAGTGCCTCGGTTCACGGCTTTCCTGTTGAATTTATCATTTAGCTCCTAAGTTCTATTTTCAGTGACAGGACAAAAGCCGATATTTAAGTGAATGTGGGATGAGCTGATGCCATGGATGGTGTTATTGCCAAAAGAATGAGAGAACCTTGAAAGGATCACAGAAAACTTTTTACTTCAACTTCCAAAGTAACAAAATAAGATCCAATCAAGAGTCAAAAACATTTCATTATTCAGAAGCTGCTAACCTTTCTATTTATCCTCTGCTTCACTGGTCAACTTTCTGATGTCAAGCTGGTCCACACAAAAATAGAAAACTTTCCATAAAATCCGGCAGCACAAAGATTAGAAATTGCAACGTCTCTCCTAATTTAACCTTTTCTGAGAATGTCTAGTTTTTATCATCTTGTTTGAAGGTACACATTTCCGTTGAGCAGGAAAGGTGGTGCATTTTAAAGGGTTAACCAATGAGTTGCAGAGGCAGTGTTCACGGATGGAAGACATGGCTTCGCCAAGGGACACCTGGAACCGCTGAGTCGGCTCTGGCCTCCCAAGGATTCAATAAGGGGAAATATGGGGAGAGGGCTGAGGGGTTGAGAGACTGGGCTTGGGAGAGTAAATGAACTGCCTGAGCCGGGTCTTGCTTTCTGTGGTGCTTAACAGTGAGAGAGGGTTGATTCCAAAGGGGCTGGAATTAACCAGACAGTGAGGTGTGAGTGCATGGCAGGAGGAATTAGTTGGCCATAAAAAACAAAACAAAACAAAACAAAACACACACTACCCGAGGACTTCAGAATTCACTTATTACTTCAACTAAGACTCCCCAAGAAGGTGTAATCTGCTGAAGTCATAGGTCCAAAGAGAAAAGGGAACCCATCCACTGGAAGTCACATTGCAGGAGTATCAGGCCAATGGGGCACAAAGCTTCATCACCAACCTTGTTCTGACCTATGAGCTCTGTGGTCAGAATGTCTTGACATGGTTAGAAGACCTGGTGCAAGAGAGAGGGCCATTTCTTACCCAATTTTGCCTTCCTTCCCAACAGGGCCAAAGAGTTTACTTTGCACCAAATAGACATTTAATAAATATCTGTGGATTCATTAGACAGAAGCTCTAACTTACGTGATCAATAAGGTGAAGGGAGGCAGGCTACAGAAGGAAAAGCCATGCCACCAAGAAAACAAATAGCAAAGATTTTAGCGTATTTTAGACTAGATGCAAAAATAGTTTTAAATTTTTAATTTAAAATTCACATCGTACGAATGGCCATATTGGTTCAGGCTGTATTGTGGGTTAGAATTTTAAGGTTTCTCTACCTAACTTTATATGCAGGTCATGGTCAAAAATTGCTACCATGTAATTTTTTTTTCCAATTTTCCTATATATCACATGAACTGTAATGCAAGAGAGAGAGAAAGAGAGAGAGTCAACTTAAAATATCTCCATATATTGTGATATATTCCCTCATATGAAACACAGTATTTTACTGCAAAGGGCCGTGTCTTGGGCATACTTGGCATATTCAAGTTCTTCAGCAATTTACCTTTCTTGCTGTCCTTAGTGAGCTCTCCAGATCTCTGGAGACCTATATGTTATGTGGTAGGGAAGTTTAAGGCATTATCTGGAAAGCTGTCCAAGTTGGCCAAGTTCATTAATGCATTAGGCCCATGGATGGATGGTAAGCAAATTTACTTCTCAGGGTATTATGTTCCCAGTGAGGAGCATAGAATTCTAACATTTGCAAAGGGTAAAACCACTCTGAGAGCCAGAAAAAAATCCCAGTTAATTCATGGGGATTTCTGTGATCTGCTTCTCTCTCCAGCTTCCTTTGCTTCCTGGGTGACCATACGCCCACCATCCCTTAGGTGGTGGTAGTAAATGCTGATACTTCTCGCGCTCTCTCTTTTTTTTAAAGATTTGTGTACTTATTTGAGAGAGAGTGGGGGAGAAGGGGAAGAAGAAGAAGAGAGAGAGAGAGAGAGAGAGAGAGAAGCTCAAGCAGACTCCCCATTGAGCACAGAGCCCAACACATGGCTCGATCTCACCACCCTGAGATCATGACCTGAGCCGAAATTAAGATTCCAACACTCAACCGACTGAGCCACCCAGGTGCTCCTAAATCCTGGTACTTCTAAGCTAAAATTCTGTCTTTTCTATCTCCCTTGTCAGAATCCAGCAACCAAGGAAAGTGCTGTAAAAGGTACATAGAGTTTTGGTTCTTTTTCTCCTTCTAGCAGGAGTGGTGCTACTTCAGGGTTCTGCTGTTCATTAGGGATCAAGCTGCCAATATTGGCTTGCTCAGATTAGCTCTTTATATAACTGTACCGATACCAGTGTTTGCATTCCTCTTCGACTGAAAATTTGTCAGAGAAGAAAAGCATTAAACCTGTCACTGCAGATAAAGATCAGATGTTTGATTTCAAACAGAAGAAGCAAACCCTCCACCATGGACTCCATTAACTCTTGAGAACTCTACTCAAAGTAATGTGGAGAACTAAACCAGAACTGGAAAGGGGGAATAAATCCAAATTTCACCGCCATTTTAACAGCTATGGCGGATATTAGATTCAGAACAGAAACGCAGAGGAGAGGGGCCAAATGCTAACCCCTTTCCACTTTCTTCCTTTGTTTCCTTTCATTACAAATGTGATTTCACAAAGCACATATCGCTATCATATGTTACATGGATACTAAATCAGGCTCAACCATGTCCATAGAAATAACGGTTTGGACGTTAGAAAATCAAGGCATGCCATGGTCCCTCTGTAGTATGAATTGGAAAACCAACCCCTGTTGATCAATAAAATGCATCCTTTTAAAATCTTCCTGTCATTCTACATTTTTCTTACCTCCATTGAAATGAAACCAATGATTTCAATCTATTTCATTGAATAATATAGAAGTCATTGACTTTGATCTTAACCTAAACCTGGAATGTGTATGGCAGCTATTTCCAAATGGTCTGATCACTAAAAAGATTAATATGCCTCCCAGCTCTGCAACAAGCCAGATGACAAGTACTGTTGTCCCCATTTTATGGATTCAGACATCGGGGCAGGGAGAGGCTGAGAGACATGCTGGGTGTCAGAAGGAAAGTTAGACTCTCAAATTTAGTGCACTTTTATTATGTTCTCTCAGAAAGGAGGTGTAAGGTGGTAGATCAGAAGTCAAGAATCCAGGGCTATAATCTAAACTCTGGTACTGACTCATCCTCCAGCCTTAGGCAAGTCATTTCACCTCTCCCCAGCTCTGTCTCGACATTAGGTAAAATTGACAATACTACCAACCCTCTCCTCCCCTGCTGCGAGGATTAATGAAATGAGACCTGCACCGTACTGCTTGTTGGTAGGAAGGCTCTCTATAAATACAAAATATGCTAAGTGCCCTCTTACAGGTTCTGGGAGGTTTCAGCAAGCCTCTGGAGATGGTGATGCATACTGCTGTGCATTTGAATAAGCTGTCCCTCAGCGCCCCTAGGGCCAGCGAGGCACAGTGACACCATGGCCTCCATGCCGGGCAGGGACGCGCAGGCTGCCAAGTGTCCTTGCTGGTCTGGGAGTACCATGACCACCTCCCTGTGCAGCCTGGGATGGGGTGTCTGACTGGCACCCGTCAGGCAGTCGCGCGGCCTTCTTGGACCGGCTCTGGATACTGGAAGAATCTTCTAGTAGGAGGGTTTCTTCTTGGAAATTCCATCTAAAGCAGTCAGTCCTGGAAGAGTGATGGGGCCATCACAAAGAAGCTTCCAGACTCTCTCTTGCCCATGAGGGAGGGCCATGCGACTCCCCATGATAATCGACCCAGGAGGGGGAGTGCAGTCCTGGAAGGCGACCATCCACGAGTGAGTGGGTGGAGTGGGACTCACATGGTAGGTATGGAATGCCCCATGCAGAATCAAGGGATGGAGCCCATAAGCTGTCCCTTTCACACTGCAGCACAGGCCCCTCTTGACTCTGCCCTTGAAAAATGCTGGAAGGGCCTTCTCTTCCCATGCATGCTCTCCTCTGCTCTGACGTTACATAAGACATACATGACGGCGACTCTCACATTCTAGCTCCCACCCAGAGCTCTCTCGAATGCCAAAGCCATCTATGCAACTGCTCAGCCAGCATCACCACCAGCTGGTGATTGGGCTTCTCCAGCTCAGCAGGTGGGCACCACATCACAGTTTCCAAGATGCACTCTCCTGACCTCCTCGTGGCAACCACCCAGCCTGGATCCGAGCCACCACCACTGACACAGGGGTCACTGTACCCCATGTGTACCTCTGTGGCCACCTTCCCCTCCATAAGGACACTGGTCATAGGAAGACCTGCACTGAGGACCTCATTTTAACGTGATCACCTCTGTGCAGACCTTCTCTCCAAATTAGGTCCCAATCTGAGGTTTCAGGTGTTAGGACCCCAACTTGTCTTAGGGAACAGTTGAAAGCAAAACATATGTCATATGTTCATCTAATGTGTTTGCTTTTATTGTCTGTTTTCCCTTGCTAGGAAGTAAGCTCCGAGAGGCAGGTGTGTGTGTGTGTGTGTGTGTGTGTTATTCTCCTGATCTAAAGTAAGCGAAGCGTTGAGAGTAGTGATTGGAGCATAAGAGATGTCATTAAATATTTTTTAAGTGAATGAATGAATGGACTTTATCACCATCACGCAGGCAAGTTCTGTGTCTTGCCCAAAGACCTGCAGGTATTTAGCCCGAAAGTCTGCACCCAGCTCGCGGGGGCCCCCAGCTCCGCTCGCAGGATTAGGATAAATCACTGGCGGCATGGGTGGTGGTGATGGGCAGGATGAGATTATTATCAGATGGAAAACGCAGGCTGCAGAAGCCCGGGAATCTGGCTATCTCCGCGGGGAAACTTTCCAGGGCTCCGGTTTCAGGCAGGACGTTGGGAGAACTTGGGAGTCTGTGAGATCCTCCTGTTCGGCGTCTCTGTGTTAATCAAACAGCACAATAGTTGCCTGGATACCCTCCTCATTTCATCAGCCACGGTGGCCTGTTACCAATTTCCAGAAAATGAAACGAGACCCCTGAGGACTGTAATTTGGGGAGTGCAGTAATTTAGGAATGTTTAAAGGGATCTGGAAAACCTGTCCAGCCAGTTCTTTCTCAGGCACAAATGGCAGGAGGCCCGGGCGTGAGAGGGTGAATACCAAGTGCTGAGCTTGGCCTCCTTATCAGTCTCCCTACCAGGGACCTTTTGTTTGTTTACCCGCTTAGATAAACTCTTGAATCCTTGGGAATGCTCCAATAAATCTGTTTTCCTAAATACTTCATTCTTGTTTATAGAACGCCTTCAAAAGATGTGACAGCTTGTGGCAGACAGAAGCGAGGCCTGTCTCTTAGCAAACCCCGTCCTCTTTCCCTGCCCCAAAATATTTCTGGAGAACGGAAAGCCTTCTAAGTCACGATCTCAAGTCTTAGTCTAAGTGGACAAGACTTCCCGGGATTCCTTTGGGTAAATTTTGCATATTCTCAGTTTAGTTTCATGGAAAACGAAGCTCATTCCTTAATCACATTGGGTTCCGTAACATATTTCAATATATGGCCGTAATATAATGACTGTTTCAACCAAAGCCGATGAACTTATTTTTCTTATTTTTTCATCGTTATGAAAATGAGCCGGTAGAAAATTTTGATCACTGTGCTTTTAGAAGAAACAGAGTTTTAGCACATGACATCTGCGTTTTCCTGGCCGTGATGAGTCCAGCGTCAAACCAGGCTCCTGTGCAGGGTTTTACAGTTCCCAGGCAGTCGGGTGTAAGTCCAACAGCCTCAATTATCTGTCTAATAGATTATCCTGCTTCATATCTCCGTGGCACCAGATGGCATTATCTCCTTCGACTGGCTCTTGCCTTGTTAATACAGAGTTACATAGAAACATTAAAGGTCAGGAGGATACCATATGGTCTATTCTGTCCTGGCCTCTTTTATGCCCAGGAAAGGCCAAACCATCATCTGAGCTTCGCCTCCGCCAATAGCTGCTCATATTTGATTGTCCGTTTGACTCATTACTCCATTTCTACTGAGATGCTACGGCCACAACACCCTCCATGTCTACAAGGCGGCCATCACGTGTACAT
>NW_027397073.1:2319611-2401999 GCF_003265705.2 Callorhinus ursinus | reverse complement strand
GTGCGATCTGCTTTTTTCTGCCAAGGATGCTGGTCTATCTCGTCGGGTGGGTTTTAACCCCTCTTTCATCTTTTGGTTGCTGCCTCAAATGCCTCCCCTTCAAACAGAGAGGACTTTGCATCTCTCTGATGAGTCCCAGTTCCAATAAAATGAAAAGGTTGAACTGTTGACTTCTGAGGCAGAGCTTCTGAATGAGAAACATCCTAGCTTGGAGCCAATAGCCATCATTCCCAGAAGAATCGCCGTGGGATGTTCTTCCAGGAGCTGACACCAGACCAGAGTCAGTGCATCAATAATTCTGATACCGAGGCTTCTCATGTTCAAGTACCTCACACACATGGATGCTGACCTCCTGGAGCAATTTCCAACCTCTTTCTGTCTCTCTTTCTCTTTCTCTTTTTCCTTTTTTTTTTTTTCTTTTTGGCTCAAGCATTTGGATGGGAGAGTTGATTCTGTCGGCAGATCCCATTTTCAATTTCCTTTGTTGTGGTCGACTTACAGACAATCTTGAACTTATGCAAAGTGTTTGTCCCTATCATTTAGATGAAGTCTTTCCTCCCTTCCTCTACCTTTGGGCCTTAAAGGTCAGACGATCACATTTGCACCAGATACAATTAATAAATAATTACTCCATGAAAAGCAAGGCTACAGGTCAGTTATCAACCTCAGCGTTCCCAACCCTCTCCCCATGTCCCTTCCTCTAAGAGACAGCTTAGGAAAGCTGCATATAATTTCAGGTATTTTCCTTCCTCCTCTAGTTCGGCCGGTGTCCCATTTTCCCTTTTTATGAAAGTGATCTGGCTCCATTCCCGGTATCTCACGGGGCCCCAGGATCGGGAGGTAAGCTTACACCTGAACCTGCCCTGGGTGAAGCTAGCGCTCTGCACAGCACTGCGCCGTCACCTCGATGTTCTCACTGGGTCATTTAAGTGCCATTTGTAATCAGAGAATTTGCAAATTCTTTTTCAAATTACATAGAAAGAGTAAGATCCAAACTACTCTAAACATATTGCCACTTCATCTGGGGATGGTAGTGATCATGAATCTACCTCCCGGGGCTGCCACGTGTTTTCTCATAGGGTACAAGTGAACCATTTATCTCCGTGCCTGGAGAGCAAGAAGGGCTCACTGAGGGTTATTATTATTGCATGAGCTCTAACGGTGACTGGGAGGCGAGTCTTACCACTCCTATTTCACAGGTAGATAAGCCGAGGCACAGGCAGGTGGAAAAACCTCCATTCAGCTTGAACTGTGAGCCTGTGAAGAAGCGAGACAAAAGCCCAGATATTCTAAATTTTATCTGATTGATACACAGTACAACCCGACAATATAATACAATATCTATTACACACGGAAATGAGTCTCCTGGTTACCATTTCCCCAAACAAATAGAAATAGAAGTCATTCAACCCTGAAACCCACATAAGTGCAGGTAGATAAAAGCTTTTCCTCTGTGGTCTCAGTCAAGTGGGATGGAATCTCCAATCCAGGTGAGGGCAGAATCCGATGGCCCAGGCTCAGGGGAGGCTGCCTGAACAACACGGGTTTGGATTGGCACCCAGTGTTTGGGGTGACTGAAATAAGTCTCCGATGTTCACAACACTTATCTAGATTAAGCCCCACTCCTGAACCCCTGGGCTCATCCCCAGCTCTAATAGTGTGTCAGTGATGGTGACCAGTAAATTAACCCTGGAAAACACTTATTGATCTCTACCTCAGATTGCTGACTTCAAAAAAATGTCATTGTTTCATCACATACACTGTTCTGCCTCATTAGCTGCTGTCACTGTGTTCCTGGGCACCCAGGGACTCATTATTCGTGACACAGTACTCGGCATGAACTTGCCGGGCGGTTTCTAGACCGAAGCAACAAGTGTCTGCCCACCCTCCTGCCCTCTTCCTCTGCATGTGGCTGGAAGGGGACCCAGTCCTGCTCACCAGACCAGTGGATGCAAAGCTATGAATCAAAGGATGCTCCCCAGCACTTACTCTGTTCTTGATAGCCTGCGTAGTACATGGGCTAATGCTTCCTCAAAGGCGACTTTCAAAGCCTGCTCAGGCTCCTTTTCGTGGAATAATTGTCACCTCCTGGGCTCCTAGTGATGACCCACTCACCCCAGGAGCATTTCATAGTAGAAGTTGCTGAGTTCCATTAGATGAGGCTTAATTAGATAAGAACTAGCCAGAGATCTGAAATGCAAACAGAAGGCTAAGAGAAGGGCAAATCAGACCAGGTCATTAAGGAGCAAGCTGGGAGATAGCAGACATTTGTAAAACAAAAATAAGAATGTAGATGGGGAAAGGGAAATTCAACTTCCACAGACCTAGGACGCAACAGGAAAACATTTTAACATTTTACTATCTAAGGATTTTATCACTCACTTGCACATGGACAGGCAAGTGATAGAGGGCAAGAGAATTTTTACTTCTCTTTTCCTTAAAATTAGCAGGTGAGACTGAACTTACTTTTTGTGATAGATTATAAATCAAGCAGAAGTAGGTTAAAATGTGGGAGAAATGAGACATTTAAATCGGGGAACTTGATTAAAAAATATATTTTCAGGGAAAATCTGACCTTGAAGAGTGGGCTTAAGAAGCAAAACCAAACGCCCCTGAAGCAAATAGCTACCCAAACAGATGGTGGTCCCCTTGGATATTCACTCAGGAAGTCACATGTCATTGCTCAGATGTTTCTGGTACTTTTCTTTCAGATAAAACCCCTGCCACATTCTTCTGGTGATGAGTAGGAATAAGTGCTGCTTTTTTGAGGTTTGATTCAATTCCACAGCCAAGAGTCTTTCTCAACCACTATTTGTGTATGATATGTACAATAATTTGTTTGGTAACACTATAGGTTTCTTTTAGGGAGAGGGATGGTTGTTTGGGCTTTTTTTTCGTAATGTGAAAGACTGAAATCTCTTTAATAGCTTCTAAAAGGAAACTTGTAATTGATAGAAGCTCACCATTGATTTTAATTCCGATTAATCATGTTTTTTCTTCAATAGAGAAATATTCAAAAAGAGTCTTCCCTCCATTGTCCATTTTAGCATACACTTTTCAGGACGATGTCTAATTTCACTTTCTACAATTTGATTTCTACAGAAAAATTAGAGAGTGCTCTGAGAAAATTAAACTCACCCAAATTTCTGAGAAAAGGTAAGAGGAATCGGGGCTAGTTTAAATGAGAACAGGCTAAAAGAGTGTCAGCAGGTAACCCCCCAACATGCAGGCGTGGGAGGGACATGGAGAGGGAAGGAAGGTGTCTACCGTGATTCCTAGTTTCACCAAACACAGAATAATAGCATTCTGTCTGAACAAAAACAACAGTCATGGAAAATTTCTGTCTTCTGAGGAGAGAAGGGTCTGTCTCAGGAAGCACCCAGCTGTTTGCTGCATGGGTTTGGGGTTAGGCAAAGGTGAGCCTAGACCAGAAGGTGAAGGTGGCACCAGAGGGAGTTTCCCTCCTGAGAAGGTCAGATTGTTTGGCAAGGAATGGGGACCAGAGGAGGGAGGTGGAGGAGGCCGACGGGGAGAGGCAGTGTTCCAATGCGTGAAATGGCTGACACACTTCTAGGAGCTAGAATGTCTAACAGGAGATACTAAGTTTTTGTTTTTTTTTAATTTCCATGATATTAAGCCTCATTTCTCATATATCATTGTGTAACAAATTACCCCAAATGTGGCAGCTTCTGACAACAAATGCACATGGTCTCACATAGTTTCCGTAGGTCCGGGGGCTGGGAGGGGCTCAGGTGGATGGTGTAGCATGGGCTCCCGCCTGAGGTTGTGGTCAAGCTGTCAGAAGGGACAGCATGGGCCAAAGTCTGATTGTTGGGAGCTGGAGGAACAGCTTCCAAGATGGCACACCCAATTGTCTGTGGGCAGGGAGCCACACATGCTCTCCCTAGGAAGTCTGAGTGTCCTCTGAACATGGCAGCTGGCGTGGCACAGAGCAAGTGACCTGAGAGGGAGTAAGGCAGGAACCACATGTCTCTATGACCTAGACTTTGGGTCACATGCCAATACTTAGCTGTGTTCCGCTGGTCATACAGATTAACCCTAATTCATTGTCAGAAGACACCACACAAGGATCCAAACACCAGAGCATAGGGATCGTTGGAGACCATCTTGAACACCAACCTTTCCTATCCCGTCCTGTTTCCTACAAACGCCTTGTTTGTGAGTACGTAGAGGAAATTTTTAAATAGGAACTACATTCCACACCTAGGTTAAAATATGGGAACCAAGAAGAAGAGAAAAAAGGATCCATAAAGTGGACTACTTAAGCGTAAGTCAGAACCTGAAGCCAGGAACAACCCTAGGAATGTTGGGGAAAGTCTTGAAAAATTATGATGTTCGTTTACAAATGACCACAAATACAACAACCTAAAACAATACCCGTTTGTTACCTTGCAATTCTGTAGATCAGAGGCTGGATTTGGGTCTCTCTGGGATAAAACCCATGGGTCTTCAGCTGAGCTGCGTTCCTTACAGCAGCTCCAGGGCAGATCCTGCTTCCAACCCAATGGGGCTATCAACCACACTCAGTTCCTTAGGGCTGAGATACCACGACCTTGCTGACTATCACTGATCTTTGCCTGGAGCCTTACTGGATTCCTTTTCGTGCTCTCTGTGGACCCCGGCGGTCTATCTCCAGGGATGTGGGCACGTGGCCCCTACTTCGGAAGCAGCAGTGGTGTGACTAGCTTCTCTCTGCTTCGAACCCCTCCTACTTCGTCCAGTCAGATAAAGCGCTCTGCTTTTAAGGGCCACGGTGATCAGATTGGGCGCACCTGGATAATCCGGGACACTCTCTCTATTTTAGGGTCCTAAATATCAATTACATCTGCAAAGTCCCGTTTGCCATGAAAGAAACAAATTCACAGGTAGCGGAGATGAGGGAGGACGTGGACAGCTTTGGGAGGCCATTCTGCTGACCAGAGTACTTGAATAATTGAGGACACCTTGCGGCAGCTGAAGGGGTCGCTAATGAGGTGATATTAGAAGAGGGAAGGATGGGTAGAGTGCTAAAAAGTTGAAAGGGAAGGAAGCAGTGGGGTCTACTTACAGAAATCAAACGCTGGAAACATCCCCTGAGGGCTTCCAGACAACGCCGCGGAGCTCTGCATGACGGTACATGAGGGCACGCACAGCCCGTGGACCCGCACAGGTGCCCCAGCCCGAAGCATCTCCCCCCGTGGGATGGCCCCGGGGAATGTGAGCAGGGACAGGAGGGTTTGCTTTTGTTCTGTAACTCTTTTAACCCAATTGTGGACAAGTTCCCATCTTTGAATCCCGTTAAATTACACACACACATACACACACGCACATACACACACACACACATTCACACCTAGGGTGAAATGTATTTGCCACATTGTAATGAACAACTAATTTATGGCCGAGTTATAAACCCTCGAAACAGGTAGTTATGCTGTAAATTCATGAGATCTTTAGCTATATTTTAAGTGTTATTATGACAGATCAGGTTCACATAAGAACACATCTTTTCTTCAATAGTGTGGGGTCTACCTCACATTTATTTTCATCTGCACAGGCAGTGTTCTTTTACACTGTCTAGTTTTTTGTGTGGTGGAGAGAGTTTCCCTCTTATTAGACTGCTGAATCATTCTTTTGGGAGGAGTATGGTCTGAAGGTCAATGTTAAAGAACCCCTGGAAAATCAGGTCAGATCACCCCCCTCTTCTGCCTCTGACATCAGGGTCTCTAATACCCTCATCCTTCCTAGGCTCTGAATGGTCCTTTTGTAATTCTGTATTACAATA
This sequence comes from Callorhinus ursinus, assembly GCF_003265705.2. Lineage (NCBI taxonomy): Eukaryota > Metazoa > Chordata > Mammalia > Carnivora > Otariidae > Callorhinus > Callorhinus ursinus. Next base: position 2,396,214 of record NW_027397073.1, on the reverse strand, counting down.
TGAATACCGGTGAATGCTCTCAGTGGCCTGATTCTACCTTTAAATAAGGGTTTCTGGTTTCTTTCTACCTCTCCCAATTGAGAAGCCAGTAAATATTTGAGAAGCAGGTTGCCTTCCCCAAAGCCAATGCATTGATGTGCTTCAAACCCTCAAATATGCTGAAAGAGAGTATGTATCTTTCCGAGTCTAGGCATATATGCTAGCTGGTTCCACTATTTTTACTTAATTGACAGAACAAATTAATTCAAAACAATTTCAATTAAACTTTTTTTCATGGTGTTGGTTAATAGCCAGTTCAACCCATCAAACAACCAAAAGGATCAGGGACACACATGTTAGATTTAGTTGGTAAATTTTATCCATATTCTCTGATATTTAAATATTGCCAACTACACTCTTTATTTCACTATCAAAGAGGAAAATTTCTCCTGGGAAAATATGTACATTTAGTATAGTATTATAATAAGAACTTCTTTTCATATGCAGATTAAAGTATAACATTTACGCATTTAAAAAGATTAACAGCCTCCATATTCTTTCTTTGTTGGTACTGATATAAATATGGATATTTAAGAACACAGCAAACATTCTTTGCAGATGTGGACTAAGACCGGCTATTTATGCTATCCTCAGACACCTTAATTGCCTGCTCTTGAAGACACATCTTTGAAGAATGTAATGGTGCATTTGGGGTTCTGGAGGTGATCTTCTCAAACTCCATGGAAGAACAACCAAACTCATGACTCTGAAGAAGGAAGAGGGAGGAAAATACCCTGCCATGCATAGTGGTAGCATCCATAAACAACGGGCACAATCATTAGATCTCTGATCTCAGGCAACAAACCTGAAATGGCCCGGTATCGACTTCCTAGGAAATATGCCACCTAAATACTAATAGGCACAAAACGGCTGCAATGATCATCGAAAAGCTTAATTTCTGACAACAAGATGTAGATGTCCAGCCATGTCTGCCCACAGCAATTGCCAGCTGAGTGACAGTATTTAAAGGAATCAGTTAGTTGGAGGAACTCAGAAGAACTGGTAACCAGCTTGAAGCAGAGGCCAAAACCATTCTGGAGAGGCTCGTGGAGCTCCCCGGGAACCGGAGGGTGGGCACCATCAGGAGCAAACTCCACGATTCCACCTCATGATGCCTTAGATGTGAGAGGAAGAAAGCTCAAAGGAAACAGCTTGAATTTACTGAGAAAGTGTATGAATGCAATGTGCTTGGAGACCAAAATATCTAATCACCCCAATATATCTATCTCTGTCACCCACATGGGCATTGATTAATCTAGTCTTAGAGATTTCCATGAATAAGCTGATGCAGTTAACATCAGAGTTTATCAAGCCTTTCCACTAATAGGAAAGCTCTTCCCTGAAACAAGAAGCCTAGATGTCTGCTGGGATAGAATATTGCTTCGTGCGCCTTTTAGCAGGCAGAGTGGCTCCCCAAAGATGCCCACATCCTCATCCCCCGAACCAGTAAATATGTCACCCAACATGACTCAAGGCACTTTGCAGATAGGCCTTAATATAGGGAGATTATCAGGGCTTATCCAGGAGGGCGCGAGCTAATCCTATGAGCCCTTCAAAGCTGAAAGCAGAGGAGAGAAGGCAGGTGGAAGAGTTAGAAGGGTAAGAAGGACCAGCCATGCCTTCCTGGTGTGAAGGAGCAGCTGCATTGTAAATGTGGGCGGCCTTTGGAGCAGAGAGCAGCCCGTCAGTCAGCCAGCCAGCACCCAGGGCCCCAGGCAACTAACTCAACAGCACCATGCATGCGCTTGAAGTAGACTCTGTCCCGGGCCTCAGGCCCAGTGCCCAGGCTGGTGGCACCCAGTGAGATGCTGAGTGCAGGAGCGAGGCAAAACCCCGCCTGGACCTCTGACTCCAGATCTGGGAGATGCTAAATAAGCATACTTTTAAGTGACTATGTTTGTGGTACATTTTGATGACAACAAAAATAAAACCAGAAAAATGAACAGAAGTATTTTTGACAGTATTTTGAAGTTTTCTTATTAATTAAATAAACCTTCCCTATGTGCATTAGGATTTGAGTCTACTGTTGGGGAAGGCAAGCTTATCTGACTCTGCAAACGATCCGGAGCCCAGTTCTCTGGGACACAAAGCTCCTGATGTGTTTATGCTCGCCGTAGCTGGATATGGTGCCCTGCAGGCTTCCTGGCAGCCAGCCGGGGCAAGCAGTGAAGAATCATTGCCTGTGTGGGCCACCCCCATGCAGCGTTTAAGGTATGTTGGAAAGGATAGCATCTCCCCTCCAAATCACTTCTCCATTGCTCCATTTATTTACAGGATGATTCCACTGATCAGATTTTTTTTCCTCTTAATGTGAATCTCCTGGTAGGGACAGTGGGGGGTTCTTATGTACATGTTAGCAGACATGTCATCAATTTCTTCCAAACATCTCGGGTAATCAGTTTCAAAACAGTCATGGGGGGTTAAATTGAAACAGGAGGCACTTTGACAGACTCAGGGTGTCAGAGACCCTCGGCGAATTCCAAAGGCACTGAGGTCCCAGGCGCTGGGTCTTTGCCTGGAAGGAACATATAACCAGGAGGCAGAAGAAAGCCACAGAACGTGAGAGAGTTTGGCAGAACCAGCTTGCACGGATGGGGGAATTTTACTGAGGGATGACCCCCTCCTCTGGGTCAGGGCCTGACCCCTCACAGTCTTGTGCCTGTGGACCCCTTTTCCCAATCATGTTTATAAATGAATAAAAAGGATTGCATAGGATTACCAAGGGGACTGAGTACACTGAAATTCAGCTATCACAATATTAAAAATATGTGTGATATCACAATATGTTCCTTTCATAGTTTTAAGTAAACTGAACTAGTTGGAATAACCATACCAAAATTTCAAGGCAGTGACAGGAATAAATGATATTTTAAGTTATCTGCCACTCTACTAATATGACAGGAACACATCTGTGAGTTCCACCGTTGACAAAGTTGCCACATCGCCACGCTCCTACAATTTGTGGCCCACGTTCATGGTTAAAAGATGATGCTTCTCAGGGGCACCGGGGTGGCTCAGTTGGCTGAGCGTCCAACTCTTGATTTCGGCTCAGGTCGTGTGATCCTGGAGTCCGGGGAGGGAGCCCCGAGTCAGGTTCCGCACCCAGCGCGGAGCCTGCTTGAGATTCTCTCTCTCTCTCTCTCTCTCGCTCCCCTTCTGCCTCTTCCCCCACTTTTTCTCTTTCTCTCTCTTTCAAATAAATAAATCTTTTTTTTTTAAAGAGGGTGCTTCTAAGTTAGAGGCCAGAGCAAAATTAAGATGTAATTTTTGCCTAACCCAGCCATGCTCTCCTGTGAATTCTCCCCACAGACCCACCCCCTGAGGAGCAGCCTGGGAGCGTCCACAGACCCCAGGTGAAGAACTCCTGGCCTGGGGCGCCAAGGGGCTTCGGCCACTGCATATCACAGTTTGCTTTAAAAACTTACAATGCCATGTAAACGTCACGAATAAAAGCTTACTTGAAAATAAATAAAATGTATAAAAATGAAAACATGATTTAAAAAGAAAATAGTCAGAGGGAAAGCAACTGGAATTTTGCTAAATCACACAACAGATAACTTCAAAACCTCTTTTCTACAAAATTTTGACTCTTGTTTTCATCTGAATGATCTTCTATGCAGATAAAATCATATGCAGACAGGATAAGTCACATTTAATTATAATTTTTTTTCTCTATCAAGGGAGTTGATGAAATTATTTTACAGAGTTTAAGTTGAATCTCGTCCGTTCAGGTCAAACAGTGGGAACAAGGAAAACATCCTTAGAAATTGCCACTGTTTGCAATTTAATACTTTGGGAAGTTGCTCCCATCATAAAACCTGGGAGGAGAGCTTTTACATCCTGACTTCCAGGCTGGGATTTGATTCACTGCACTAGACCCTTATACACAGTATTGTATTAAATTGAATCTCCATAATCAGGTTGGTACATTTTTCTGTCCAATCATCCAAACAAACAAGTGTTTAAGTCTTTCAAGCATGAGCAACCCATATCTAAGTGGCCCCAAAATCTTTTTCTAACCCCTGTGGATAATTACAAAACAACCAGGAGGTAATCAAAAATTTCTGAATAATGAGAAAAGTGTTAAAAATAGTTAAAAATCCAGAGCATTTTGGAGCGTTTTCAAAGTCATGCAGAGAGGAAGGCACTGCTAGTTCACTGAGTCATAGCTGACTATTTTCACTATTAGAGGAACGTTCATTCCCAGACTTTATGCGAACCTGCACAGAAGCAAATAGAAACAGAAAGAATTACCACCAACATTGCTGAAGATGTTACACTTTACAATTACGAACACAGAGTGGTTTCGAATGGAGACGGGAATTTCTGTGATTAGCACATGGCCAGGAGCAGGAGGCTGTGTACGGAGGATCAGCGGATGCGACCCAGGGGTTGTGAGAGGGTGTGGGTCTGACACACCACCTCGGATGCTCCAGTACCCGTGCCTGGAGGAGGGCCAGAGGTCCACCAGCTGGACCTGAGTCTGCACATCATTTTTAGGTCTTTTATGCAAGTGTATGCTTAGGTCAATGATGTAGCCCATTGCATCTTGTTCTTTTGTAGATCTTTGGTTATCTATAAACATCCAGTTAGAATAGTTTCTGTGGTTGCCTCTGCGCCCAGAGGCCCTTTCCTCTGTTGTTACAACGGACCAAATGCTTGTGTCCCCCTACTTCGTATGTGGAAATGCTGCTCGATGTGCCTGTACATGGAGCTAGAGCCCACGAGGGGGTGATGAGGTTAAGCGAGGTCCTAGGGTGAGGGCTTCAGGCAGTAGGGCTTTTGCCCTGATGAAAGAGGAAGGCCCCGGAGCCCTCTCCCTCCGCCAGCTGAGCTCACAGCAGGAAGGCACCCACATACAGCCGGGAAGAGAGCTCTCACCAGAAAACCAATCAGCTGGTACCTTGATCTCGGGCCTTCAGTCTCCAGAACTATGAGGAATAAATGTCTGTTGTTTATGCCGTCCAGTGTGTGGTGTTCTGTCATGGCAGTCCACGCAGACTACTCTACCCATCTTCTCATAGAGCACCCTTTTTGGGGGGATCGTCCCTTCCATTCCTGAGGTTCATGAGCCTGCCAATCAAAGCCCCCAAACACCCTGGCCCCGGCAGGAGATGGGGAGTGACACAGACCTAATTAGAGTGTATGCGCCGCCACGGATGCAGTGATTGGCCCAGGGATGGAGGCAGGGTCCAGGGCAAGTCGTTCAGTATCTCCCCTGGGAACACAGCGGAGGAAGGAGCGTGGGCTCTAGGCTTGCTGGACTGTGTGACACCAGTCCCTCTGGAGCTCTCCGAACCTTGCCCTTGCTTCCTCCTCTCCAGGGAGCTAGCCCACTAGCTGCTGGGAGTACTGAAGCCTAAACCCAAAAGGGGGAGGCTGATAGAGGGAGGAAGCGGGAACAGGGGGAGTGGGGAGAGAAGGGTGGCAGGTGTGGGGGAGGAGAAGGAAGAGGGAGGGAGGGGCCACAGCAGACCCCCCCCCCCCGCCCCCGCTCCAGCTGCTGCAGGAGCGTGAGCACTAGGGCAGCTTGGAGAAGTGTTTCCCTGACCTCGACCATATCAAGAATGCCCAATAAAATAGAGCCTGGCCACTTATTCACTGGGGAATCCAAGCATTTGACACACTGGCTACTTCAATGGCTCTCAGAAACGTGGGGATGTCAGCTCCTGGATGGACTCTGGCAGTAAGGGACGCCACCCTGGCTGTTGTCAATATACTGACTGTCCTCTCAGGTGGGCATGGACTGTAAAGGCCGTCACTGAACACTGCCCAAGGTCTGGGAGACTAGACGTCCACAGAACTCTGCCACGTGTCTCTTGTTGAGACCTTTCTTCCAAATACCTTGCACAGAGAACTAAGCCACTGCAGGATTTTGGAAGGGCTGCCCGACCATCGCGGCAAGGGCAGCGGGCTGAATACCTGACACAGATTAAAAACAGCCCATTGCGTGACATCCGCGTTGTTTCTTTCGGCTCACTGGAATCTACTTTCCCTCCTTCTCCTCCTTTTCTTCCTCTTTTTTCCCATGGAAGTATATTATTTGTGGGATAATGAAGTATACTTTTAAATTGTTTTTTTAAAGTATTAAACAATCAAAAATGAATCAAACCAAAAACCAAATAAAAATGAATGAAATCCTGATAGCAGGTAGACCCTGATATATGTTTTACAGCCTTCCCACTAAAATGTGAGCAATATTAAACATCCCCCACCGACATCAAGGACAGTCTGCTTAAACACTAAGCAGTATTGATGAATCTCGGGGAACCTTCAGTTATTTCAGATCATTTAGAACTAAAATTACTTTTTATTTTAATTTTTTATAATGGAAAATTTCCAAACAAAAATAGAAAAAAAATAATACATGTTTTGGTTTTAAAAATGATCAAATCATTGTCAATATGGTTTCAATTATGTCCTCATCAACTTCTGTTCCTCTTCTGTTATACTGCAGTAAATTCCAGATAACTTCCATAAACATTGTACCATATATTTTATCTGGAATTAAAAAAACACACACACAAAACACTCTACCTAGGCTTCGTATCATGAAACAATGGTCGAAGACAAGTCATTCAACAGTAGATATGAACAGAGGTGTCACAGATGTTTCCCATAGACATTAGCATGACTTTTCAGCCAAACTATTTAAAAGGCTTCATAGTTGCTTGTTGGTCTCCTATCAACAGTGTGTGTCTGTCTCTCCTCCCCTTAAATCCAGGCTGCCCTGTGACTTGCTTTGACCAAAGAATGCAGCAATGCTGGGCAGATCTTAGTCCCTGTCCTTAAAAGGCCTGGAAGCTTCCATTTTCACTCTCTTGGAATGTACACTCGTAGAAGACAGTCACCACACAAAACGTTCAGGCTGGGCCGCGAAATACCGAGAGGCCCAATGGGACAGTGACAGTGCCCAGCTGAGCCCAGCCAGCCCCGCTCCCCCATCCCTCATGGACCTCCTGGACAAATCCAGGTATTCATGAAGAGCCAAAGGCTGTCCAGGAGCCTAGAGATCCAGACGAATGAGAAATGATGCTCTTGTGCTAAATTGCCAAGTCTGGGGGGCTTGGGGGCATAGATTTTTAAATGACAGGAATGCAAATGTAAGAAATTGGAACATGATTCAGTCAACATTCCACAATGATATTAGGCAAAAGTAAGTTAAGTTTTTAAAGAATGTAACTATGCAAATAATGAATCATGGAACACTCCATCAAAAACTGATGATCTACCATACGGTGACTGACATAACATAATATAAAAATCTAAGTATGTAAACAATAGAATTGACATAAGAGTGACAAGATGGCATGGCGGCTTCAAACAAGGCTGGCTGGATTCAAGGTACTATTCCCGTGACTGTAGAGAAGCTACCCTGGTGTTCTTCTCTGTAAAATGCAATAGATGATGTATCCTTTAAGGCTGTCACAAGGATCCAATGAAGTAATGAAGGACAAACATAAGTGAGTGAATAATGTAATCAAAACCACAGCAGAGGAGTGGGATTGATAAATCCGAGACATTAACATTGACAAGTATATGGCAAACGTACCTGGAGAAAAGACAGGAGGAAGACAGAAGTTGAAGAAGGAAAATGAGGAGAAACAAGCAGGTTAACAAATATTAGGAACCGAAAAAGGTGATGTAATTATAGAAATAAAGAAAAAAATTAATCTAAGAAAAGATTATGTAAGCCCTTGGACAAATAAATGAGGAAATCTTGAAGACATAACTGTTTTCTGACAACTGATTAGACCCAAGAAGAAATGGAAATCCTGAGTAGACAAAACGGAAAGTACTAAAAATATTGTCAAAGGACTACTTCCAACAAAGCCACCAAAGCCAGGTAGTTTTACATTTCTTTCCTTTTATCATTCAAATGACAATAATTCTTGTGAAAATGTAAAACTCCAGAGCATGGAAATGGTGGCTTCTGGCTTCTACCTCCTAGTTCTACAGTGAGATTATTTCCAGCTCTTGATGTATGTTCTTAGGTCTGCAATTTTCCTTTTTCATGTGATTCTGTTGTTTTATCTTCAAGATGCGATTTCCTGCTTTGTCGAGATTATTTTCTCATGAATTTATCTATGGATATGAGAAATTTCCATATTTTGTGGATCTTTCTTCTCTCTTGCATTATGCTTTTTTCCCAGACTATGTTTTTGCTTAAAAAAATAATAAATTAAACGCATCTCTTAGACAGTCTAGAAGAGAATCTAAAAACAGTCTGGAAAATAAGTGTTATCTGAGGAAATTTACTTTATGATAGAAAAACATTGAAAAATACAATAATTAAAAAGTACTTTGTTCCAGCATAAGAACAACTAATTAGTGAGAATTTTCTTAAAAATGTATGTTGTGGATGCCTATCCACCTATCACCTATCAACCATCTTTCTCTCCCTCCCTGTACCCCTGTGTGCTCTGTCCGTCTTTCTGTCTCTCTTTTCCCCCAACATCTAATACTGCTACCTTGTTTCCTCCTGGGATCCAATCTCTCCTGAACCCTCGTTCCTGTGATATTTTTCTGGGTCCATTTGAAAAGCAATCTTGGCTTTTCCCTGTTGGACCTGCAGCTGCAAGGTGGTTGGTTATGGAGCTGCTTCGGGGGACAGAGTGCTTCCAGAGGCCATGAGTCACAGCCCTCTGAAGGAGACCAAAGCTGCAAGACAGAGAATGAAAGGATCTTGATACTGTTTAAACCCTGTATCCAGGCAAGCCTGGAGTTAGCCTCATCTTAGCCTTTTAATTGGATTGACCTGAATCTCCCTGTTTTACTTAAGCCAGTCTGCGTTACATTGATCCTAAGTGCTATAGGTTTATTTTCAGAACTCTCTTTATTTTTAAATAGCTTTGCTGAGGTTTGATTCACAAACCACACAATTCATTAGAAGGGCAGAATCGAATGGATTGTAGTATATGTACATACGTTTGCATCCCTCACCATGACTTTTGCCCTATACCCCGAAGCCACAACCACCCCAGCCACAGCTCCTCCAGGGCTAGAAAACAACCAGTGGAATCACACAACATGTGGTTCTTTGTGACTGACTTCTCTCACGTAGCATGATGTTTTCAAAAGTCATCCATGCTGTAGCATGTATCATCACCCATTCCTTTTTACTGCCAGTAACATTCCGTTGTGTGTATATACCACCTTTTATTTATCCGTTCATCTGTTGATGGACATTTGAAGAAGAGAAAAAGAGAGATGGATGAAATATTTTGGCAGTGTTTTATCTCTTTTCTTCTCTTTTTCTATTAAGCAATCCCTCTGACACTAAAACTGAGCAGGTCTAGAGTGAGCATCCATTGTTAAGATCAGGGTTCTTGGCTGGAACATTTTCAGTAACCGACAAGAACAGCAGAGTTGAAATGACTGGGATGTTCTTATCGGCATGGAAGGAAGTAGAAAGCAACGGAAGCAAACCTGCCCCTTTTGAAAGTCCAGAGCCCAGAGTTTGCAATTCTAGAACCATTAGTGGTGAGTGGTGAGGACCATGCAGTTGCTTGTCCTTTGCGAAAAACTGACTCCTCTTAACTTACTGGTAGAGAGCTATGTGTCTACATGCAAGGTAAAATAGTCCAAACCGAAACAAAACAGCTTGCTAATGAGACAGTTCTAAATAATTTTAACTCGTTTATCAGTTCTTATATTTTTCTCCAACAACTCCCATGCTAGCCTCAACACCAAGACTCACTGAGTCCTATGGGAAAATAATAATGCTAACCACATTCTGTTGGCATAACTAAATTTCTACATCACCCATGTCTTATTGGCACCTCTACTAAGATGTGAATGGTCACTCAGATTTGACCACTGAATGCTGTAAGACAGTGAGGACAGAGATTGATGAACATCTACAAGGAGCTCTACTCAACAGACTTGGCTGATAAGCTGAGAAAAACTCAGTCTACTGTTAACATACATGATTACCATTTTTCTCTTCCAGGATATTCTAGCAGGTTATAATCCATTGAGGGAAAACAACCACCATGAGCTTTCTCTCACTTCTAAATATAGTTTCCTGAAAGAATCTAGGAACATCAGCTATTTATCAATACGTACTTGACTTCCCTCTTTGGCATATTTCTTGTTGGTTTTGGATTTTTTGCTTTGTTTTTTGTTTGTTTGTTTGTTTGTTTTCTTGTCCGTTCCCAAGTGTGTAGGGTGTGTCTGCCTTCGGAGCAAAGGTCTGTCATTTGTCTGGCACAGATCATCTTCTGGATATGGCATGTACATTTTATGGCACTTCATACAGACCAGACTGAGTGAAATAAATACACAAGATGCAAAGCTCAAAGTGACATATACCAGATCTGACATTCTTACCATGGTTTTGAGCTTCAGGCACTGACAAATATTCCACATGCACCGACTCTTCTGGAGGAGGAAACGTAATGATGTTTATGTTATGCAATATGTAAAATATTTATATCCCAGCTTCAACTCAAACCAACTATCATTTAAATCAGGAGGTAGTGTTTACAATAAGGACAAGTGAAGTTATCTGTGCCACTCTTTGTAGGCAAAGGGAACCCCACAGAATAAATGATCAGGTTATGTACAGAATAAGATCTCACCACTGTCAGTGTTTTAAAGAATAACAGTTATGGGAAAGGTTTTTAATGTGCATGCTTCTTTTAGAATTGTTAAATTACCAAGAAGGGCAAAATTTATGCCTCTCTGACTATTGCCCTTATCTTTAGAATGGAAAAGTCTTTTCTTTTGACAAACCATTCTTTCATGACTAACCTCTTCAAGAGCATTTAGTTATCATTATTAATAAATTGTTACAGTAATAAATTATATTTTAAACATTTTATTAAATGCAGTTCTCATGTACTTAAAATAAATTGCAAAGCCGGCTTTTTTTCATGGTATTTAATATATATGGTATGACACAATGTGCTTTTAATATATTTAATGTTATATACTTTAAAATGTAAGTGTGTTGTACTTTTATGGAACTTACTTTATATTCCTTTCTGTATGGAAAATGTATTACTTTTTAATATGGGTTCATTGTGGAGTGCCATTAGGAAATAGAGCACGGTTCTTAAAAGTGGTAACTTTCAGAATTTAAGTACATTAAATGGGGGGGAGGGGAAGAAACTGCATTATGGTAACATCAAGCATCTAATTGAAACTGACAAAAGCAAGGGGAGACGTCTCCCGCTGACACTGTAATGGCACCTGCATTTGCATTGACATCATAGCAGTTTCTAATGCAAGCACATGAGACAGTCCCACCGACAAAAAAGACTTCCCCTGACATGCTGCCGCTTTCGCACATTCTTTGGACACGCTATCACTGTCATTCAAGATAAAGATAAAAATATTACGGAAAACATCTTGAGTCCATGATTATTAGATACTTTCCACGGTTGAAATATGGTGGTCGTTTTCAAGAGCTTCTTATTTTGAAGCTTCAAAAATACACTGTTCGACTCTCTAGGAAGAAGGCATCCCCAAACACTCAATCGCTTAAAACCGTTCTGTGAAAAAGAAATTTAAAAATGGATTTTGCAGAAAAAAAAATATTTTGCATAGATCTTTAAGGCAAGAGATAATGATGGTTCTTCTTTTGAAGCTGCAGTAAATTTTTGAGGTCAGTTGGTACAACATGGTGAAATCAGACTTAGGGGCCAAAATAGTTAATGAATTTAAAGGGAGCCTTTGGGTCCCATGATTTTACAATTACTAACCAAGTTAAGTTAGGGAAACGCATTTCCACACTGACATTCTGGAACTTGACCTTTGCCCTTTAGCTATCCTGCCATGGACACCAGGCTTTAAGCTCAAGAGCAGGCTTTGGAACCAGAACACCTATCTTAGAATGATGCCTAGAACCCATGGGCCATTCCACCAGCCAGGACCCTGCTAGCTTCTCCCTTACTGTCCCAGCCTCTGCACCCTGGCTGGGCCCTGCAGGTTACTCACCAGCTTTCCTGGGGGCCCAGCAAGCTGCAGGATCGGACTTTCCCCAACGCCAGAACACGAGTCTGACTTCCGAAAGCCTATCCCTTTCCAGAAGGTGCATTTCATTCCAGATGCCCATTGTCCTTCCCATCTTTCCTATCACAACATAGGTCACCAGGCTTCCCTGGCCATGTCCTCACAAATGGTGTGAGAAGAATGACTTAGGCTCAGTAACATTTTAATGTTAAAATGTTAGCTCCTTGAAGGAAACTTGGGTTTTTCCTCCATTCATTTATTCAACATCCATTCACTGGATATTTACCGACCACCAGCTCCATGGCTAGGCTGCCTTAGGCACTGCTCATCAGAGCATAAGAGGGACACGCTGCCTCAGAGAAGTCAGATCAGGAACAATTAATGAGCCAATGAACACTTGATCTCAAATAGTGATGATGATGTAATGAAGAAGCCAAGAAAACAAGGAGCTAACCTGGAGAAAGGGCATTTTTTTCACATCATCAGGAAAGGTTTCTCTCAAGTAAAGACCAAAAGAAAGAACAGGAGCCGTGAGACACTGTAAAGATGATTCCACGTTGGAAGGTGTGAGGACCCAGGAAGAACCCAGTTTCGCTACAATGCAGGTGAGGCGGCTGGCTTTGGACAAGAGACAGATACAAAGTTGTCAGTCATGTCAGAATTTGGAAGTCACCAAAAGATTTAAGTAGCAAGTTTCCCTGTCCCAATTTGTGTTTTAACAGACAATCTGTCTGGCTGAGAAAGAAAAATGCCATATGATTTCACCCATATGTGAAATTTAAGAAACAAACAAGCAAAGGGAAAAAATAAGAGAGAGAGAAGCAAACCAAGAAACAGGCTGTTAACCACAGAGAACACACTGATGGTCACCAGAGGGGAGGTGGGTGGGGGATGGGTAAAGTAAGCGACAGGGACTAAGGAGAGCACTTGTCAGGATGAGCACAGGTGATGTATGGAAGTGCTGAATCACTATATTGTGCACCTGAAACTAATATAACACTGTATGTTAACTATGTGGAATTAAAATAAAAACTTAAAAAAAGAGAGACAAAGATGGGCATTACATAATCATAGAGGGATCAAAATAAATAAATAAAACACATGAAAGGCTGTCTGGCTGCTATCTGCAGAGTAGATTGAAAGGCACCAAAAATGGAATGTGGAGCAAAGGAAAGACAGCACTGCAGCAATCCACGAGGACAGGTGAGCTCTTTGACTAGAGCGATGATACTTTTTGGTGGGCTGAAAGGAAGTAGATGGACTCGAATATGCATTAGAGAAGGAAACTGTAGGAATTTGTGATGTGGCAGGTCAAGAGAAGGAGGGGGCTGAGGCCACCCGAGGTTCTTATCTGAGTAACCGTGTGGGCATAAGAGAGCCTGAGACAGACACAGCTTAAGGTGGCATGACATGTGTATGTACACGTGTCTGCAGGTGTTTACACGTGTTGGAGGTGGATAGGTATCATGTACTCTGTTTTCAACATGCAATGCTCCAGGTAGAGATGTCAGATATGCAGTGAGATAAATAAGTTTGCAGCTTATAGGAGAGGCTGGTGCCAGAGATAAACGCTGTAGAGTCACCAGTGTACTGGTAACGCACTCCCAGAAAGAGAGAGAGAGCGAGCACGGGGTGAGATGGCAAGAGACCACATGATCGAAATCTTAGGAACTCCAAAATCTGGATATCAAGTTGAAGGGGAAGAGTCCAAAAACAGCAGCCAGAAAGAAGAGAATCAGGAAATCTTGAGAGGTCCTCCAGAGAGGGAGGTCACGTAAGTGCATGGAATACTAAAGAATGACCGAGTCACAGGTCAGAGGTGAGGTGAGTCAGCCCAAGAAGCAGGAACTCACTGGTAAACTTGGTGAGGATGTCCCTGGCGGTTGAGGGGGACAGCTGGGAGGGACAGTCCACTGGGTGAGGTGGAAGGAGTGCAGGGAGAGGAGACGTGCAGTCACCGTGTGTGGAAAATGCCTCAGGAGTTTGCCAAGGAGAGAAGTGGAGAATTGAGTCTATGCTAGGCTGGAGGAACAGGGAGGCTAGAAAATTGTGTTTGATGTTAGTGACTTCCGTTTTTGTTATAGCTGAATGTCATTTAGCGTTGTAATGCTCTCACGCACATCAGCCCGTTTCATTCTGTAAACACGTCCCATGCAAGGTCAGTAAGGCATTCACCATTACAGCCTCCTGATGAGCAGCTGAAGCTGGGAAGGATGGAGACACCTGTCTGAGGTCAGTGCTGGCTTCATGAGCGCTTGTAGTGTATTGAGTGGTGTCTGCCCAAAAGATATGTCTGTGTCCCAAACGCCAGAAACTGAATGTGTCCTTACTTTGAAAAGTGGTTCTTAACAGATGTAGTTAAATTAAAGATCTTGAGCTGAGATCATCATGGCTTATCCAGATGGTCCCTAAATCCAATGACAAATGTTCTTGTAAGAAACAGAAAAAGGGAAAAAGAGAAGACGACCTTGTGAAGACAGAGACAGAGATTGGAATGATGAGGCACACGCCACAGAACACCTGGGGCCACCAAAAGCTGCAAAGAAGGCTCTCCCCTGAAGCCGTCAGAGGGAGTGCGACTCTGCCAGCACCTCTACTGCAAGACTTCTGGCCTCCAGAACTGTTCACAAGTAAATTTCTATTGTTTGAAGCCACCACTCATGGTAGTTTGTTAGGCCAGCTCCAGGACCCTAATCCACCAGGCAACTGGCACAGTCCTATAGGAGTCTGCACTCAGAGGGCCCTGAGGTTGGTTTAGTGATTCTATTATCATCGTCTTGAAGTTACTTGGAATATACTTGAACAAGGGACCTGCATTTCCATTTTGCACTGGGTCCTGCAAATTATGTACCTGGTCTGGCCGAGGTTGTAGCAGATAAGGGTTTCAGCCAGGCTAGCACGCTCTGACTACTAAACCAATGCCCTCTGTAGTGACAACTGCTAAACCCTCTGTATCTGGTGGTCCTGAACAGCATAGCTATTACTTCGGTTTTCTCAGAAAGGATGCACACGTGTGGACAATGGGGAATCGCCAGGTGCTCATCAGCTCCACATACGGGGATAATTCAGAATCCAATGCTTCAGCAGGAGAATCAGCACCCTATTTAGATGGAAAAACTTACCAAGAATAGACACGTTTCATAATTCTTCTTAAAACTTAAAAAAGTAATTTTACATATTGAAAAACTTGATACATTTTTCAGTTCTCACATACTCACGGTTTATAAACACCTGGCCTATGTACCAAATAAATGAAATAGAGGTTGAGTTAATCCATTTATTTGTTCTTTCATCCTCTCACTCAATAAACACCCATTAGTTACAAAATATGTTTCACATTCAATTAGGAACTGGGAGACCAAAGAAGAATAAAAGACAATCCTGTCATCTAGAAACCTATGCAGAAAGAGAAAGATGCATAAAGTAAAA
Organism: Callorhinus ursinus; assembly: GCF_003265705.2. NCBI lineage: Eukaryota > Metazoa > Chordata > Mammalia > Carnivora > Otariidae > Callorhinus > Callorhinus ursinus. The sequence continues at coordinate 2,380,788 of NW_027397073.1, read as the reverse complement.
ACATTCGCTCAAGTTTTTGAAGTACATTTGTTTCAATGTCATGAAAAATGGTAAAAATATTACTGAACAAAATAGATAAGCAGAGCAGTATGACCTTTAGACTATATATAGGCTAATGAAATAATTTAGTATAAGAGAATTCAGGAAAAAGTTGATTATAGTGAGTATCTATGTGAAATTTTAGATTTCTAAGAATGTTGATCCAAACCATGACAGGAGGAACAAAAGTCTCAGTGGTGGGTACATGGGACATGAAAAATGGGCAAGGAATCAATCTACCATGAGAGGGAAGTTTAGGTGAGAAGTCAGACCACTACAAAAAGAACTATAAGGGAAGTAGCTCATTTCCAAGCTGGTTAGATGTGTGCCTCCTCAAAGACCAAGGTTGTGTCTTCAGGCTGCTTGCCAAAGAGCTTGTAAAAACAAAACCACCAGCTGTTCAGCTCCACTGTATAAAGTGAGAGCTAATCCATGGCATCGTCACAACCACCACCACCATCATCACCACCACCACCATCATCATCATCATCATCACCACCACCATCAACAATATCATCATCACCATCACCGCCACCATCACCATCACCTCCACCATCACCATCATCACCTCCACCATCATCATCATCATCATCACCATCACCATCATCATCATCACCACCACCATCACCATCAACAATATCATCACCATCACCATCAACAATATCATCATCATCATCACTGCCACCATCATCATCATCACCATCACCGCCACCATCACCATCACCTCCACCATCACCATCATCACCTCCACCATCATCATCAACATCGTCATCATCACCACCACCACCACCATCACCAGCATCATCACCTCCACCATCATCATCAAAATCATCATCATCACTGCCATCATCATCGTCATCATCACTTCCACCGTCACCATCATCATCACAACCACCATCATCATCATCACTACCACCACCACCAGCATCACCACCACCATCATCATCATCACCATAATCACCTCGCCATCATCATTATTTAATAGTTATTTACCATACACCGCTTCCTAGATACTGAAATGGAAAATGAAACAAAATATCTTCTTAAGCTTTCACTTGAACATTTTTATTCTAGGAAGATAGAACTATAAACAGGACACATTTCCCTATTAATGCCTTGGATCTCATGTTTTGTTTTCTCTCCGAGTAGACTATAAGCCTATTGATTACACACCACATCAAATTTCTCTTGAATTCCTCGCAGCATCCAGCCAACATTGTTTGGATCACAAATGTCTTCATAAATAAGTAGTGGGCTGAATCTAAGATGAGGTTATTTTACCAAAAGGGAAATTAATGGTTCTTTTTTTTTAACTTTTTTATTGTTATGTTAATCACCATACATTACATGATTAGTTCTTGATGCAGTGTTCCATGATTCATTGTTTGTGCATAACATCCAGTGCTCCACGCAGAATGTGCCCTCTTGAATACCCATCACCAGGCTAACCCATCCCCCCACCCCCCTCCCCTCTAGAACCCTCAGTTTGTTTCTCAGAGTCCATCGTCTCCCATGGTTCGTCTCCCCCTCCGACTTACTCCCCTTCATTCTTCCCCTCCTGCTATCTTCTTCTTTTTCTTTTTTCTTAACATATGTTGCATTATTTGGGGAAACTAATGGTTCTTGAGGGTGAATGACTGTGGATCATTGATTATTGTATAAAAATGGAGACAGGAGTATCTTTTTTCAATGGTGGGAAAGGGAAATTATTCTACAAAAGGTACATGAATAGGAGGAAAGAAAGCTGTTTCTATGTGTAAATAGCTATGCATCAAAGACCCTAAGAAGCAGGGGTGGCTGGGAGGGGAGCTATGGAAATCATCTTAAATGTCGCCAAGGTTGCCATCAACTTTTCAGAAATTATTTGAAAATAATTTAAATATATTAATTTGAGACTAGAAACTGATTTCTGACTTTTTTATCATTTTGAGTAAACTCTGATGTTGTAGAATTCATTTATCCCTATGACATCAAAAATAAACGTGATACTATAAAACATATGATCTATCTATCCAATACTCTTAAGTATTCTTTTTTGCATCTCTATAGCTATGCATCCATTTGTCCATTGATTCATTCCTCAATCATGTGTTTTCTCTGATTTGACAAACACGTTGTCTCCTATTTGGTAAGCACCTCATCAGGTGATGTGGTTACCAGATAAGTAAACCACAATCTCTGAGATGCTGAGATCCAGTGGAAACTAAAGTGTGAATTATTTAAAAAAAAAAAAAAAGAAAAGAAAACGGGAGTGGTTATACTATAGAGGTACTTTAAAGGGTCTGAGACATCATAAATGAAAGACTGATCAAGCCTTTATAGAATGTTAGGGGCATGTTTTGTATTTTTCCAGGGATGGAACGTGAGGTTTGGGCCTTACAAACATCTCTTGCAATAGTATGGCAGCAAGAAAGAGTGTGGGGTCTACCCCGAAGTGGCCAACCGGAGGGTAGGACCCCTCGGAGACACATACGTCTGTACCCATGCGCCCAAAAAGCATACACACACATATGTGCACAAACACACATATAAACACAGACAGAAACACGAAAGCACACATACAAATATACAAACACACACAAAAGCACACAAAAAACATAAACACACACAGGAACACACACACATCTGGTCCCGGGGTCAGAGGGACAGGGAAGGTGGCGCACCCCTGCCCAGCTGCTGCCCCCCCCCAGGAAGGTCTGCAGAAGAGCAACAATGCGTAGGACTCCCACCTTCGCACACATCTGTCCTGTGGGCCTCCGAATGGAAATCATACAAGAAAGGGAATTCGGAAGATGCAGGTGAGCCTGGGCCTGTTGACACAGTTCAAAACTTCCAGGATGGGTAAACAGAAGGTGGCTACTGTGTGAATGGACTAGGGCTGCCTGCATCACAGGGAGCTTTGGCTCAGGCTGGGTCAGGAAGAGCTTACACTCTATGCAGAGTATATGGAGCTTTATTCAGGAGCTGCTTAGAGGCTCCTAGAAGAGTTTAAGACATCAATTGGCATGATCACTTTTTAAGGTTCAGAAGAACACGGGTTTGGAGCTGTGGAGGAAGGAAGGAGGGCAGGAGTTAGGAGGGTCTTAGAGGTGGCACGCGGGAGCAGAGGCGAGAGGCTCCAGGGACAGGAGCAGGGACCGAGGCAGCCACAGTTGCACATCGCAACTGAGTGGCCTTGGGTAAGGTGCGCACTCCCTCTGCCTCTGTCACCTCATTGAAAAGCATGGGGGAAATCGTCATATTTACACCTGACAGTGACTGTGAGCGTCAAGGGCTATGGCGCCCATGAAGTGTCTCAGCACACAGCCCCGCACAAACACCGCCCGTTTTCTTTTGAACAGACATCTCATCCCAAACTTCTTGTCTCAGCTGCGTGTTCTTTGTTCCTTCCTCCCCCTACGAGATGAGGCATTGGAAGCTATCTGCTCTCACACCCTGGCTAAACAAATACGGAAATGAAGTGAGAGAGACAATATGGGAGGTGGGGGATCTGGCTGCCATGTCAAAATATTATCCCATAGCCCTGTCATCTTTGCGATACGGCAGGGTCCTAGGATGACTTCTGTATTATCAAATAAATTGATTTTAATGTATTGTATTTTAATTTGTCGACATTCATTACCTATTGATGATCTATATGCTGATCCTCTACGAAACATAACGCCTAATGAATCCTAGTTTCCTAGGTCTGTCATGGAGCGGCAACTCAGAGAGGTTGCCAGAAACCAAAAAATTAAATTTTGGAAGCATCGATTACTAAAAATATTAAAGTAACACTGCGATCTATTGTGTGAAATAAGCCAGAGTTTGTGTTCTTAAGTGTGCTAAGTTTTTGGATATTTTGAAAGCTGCATTGTTTTTGTTTTTGTTTTTTTCTCTGCTAAATAACGAATGTCACAAATCTAGACATTTGGGGAGGGCCAGTACCAAATACTGTAATTTAACGTGAGTTATATTTTTTCTTTAAAATGAAGAGGTGAACAAGGTACTACACTAGCTGTCCTGACAGCTGCTTCTAGCCAAGCCAGAAGGGGACACAGGGCAGGTCAATTGTCCCTCCCAGAGTTTGCATCGGGCTTTCTCTGATATCCTTTTCATAACTCTATTTTGGAATTGAATTGATTCTAAATGGGTGTAATAAGGTCAGGGAAAGAGGAAGCGTATCCAGTCTCCTGTGCAAGCTGCCGTGGGGAAGAGAGCCCCGGATCACGGACCCCAGAGCGTGTCCCAGCTCTGCCCCTTTCTAGAGAGCCCTTGGGCACATTACTCTTTCTCCCCGAACTTCACCTCTCCATCAGGAAATGGGCGGGACGTCCGTACCCACTGCAGCCTTGACAGCTGGCTATACGTGTTAGCTAGGGTTACCACTTCTTTCCATCCAAGGAAGAGGAGTGTCAGCAGCTCTCACTTTTAAGGAGACTAGGTGCAGGGTACCTGAGGGCAGCAAAAGGGCCAGAGGCTGAGTGGAGGGTCTGGAGGCTCCTGGGTTTCCAGAGAGGTCTGGCTCCCTGAGAGCAGCTCGCTCAATGAAGAAAACAGCTTCGATTAAAACCACCAAGTATTTTTTTTTTACATTTTTTATTAGCCAACATTTAGTTCATTGAATTTTCCAAGATATTTGGTAAAACTCAAATTTATTGTAAATTATATTGCTTTTCCTTAGATAAAGCCATTTTTGCTCCCTTTCCCCCATGTCTCCCGAATTTAGTTCATTCCTGTCCTTTCTTAAAATGTATTCCAGGCTCTGAGTGGCTTTTTGGAACAACAACAAAATATGCCTTTTTGTTTTGAAAGACCCATGATAGGATCAAGGGCCTCAGAAAGCTCTTAAGTTACCACGTGAGCCCCCAGAGGCCCAGGGGGTGGGGGCACAGCCATCTGCAGGCTGCACAGTGCGCCCAGCACCGGGCCGCCTCTGCATGTGGGGGAGGGGTCTCAGGAAAGGTCCTCAACCTTCCCGTGGATCCTTGGTTCTGGGTCCCTGAGCACTCGGGTACTTTCAGGAAAGGCAGGGAAGGAGCAATATTGCACACTGGTCTCCGTCGGCACAGACTCGAGGACGTCACAGTAGCGGGAAGCGGGGAAAGCACCCCAGCGTTGGGGAGAATGGTGCCATCTGAGGGACCATGTGGGACAAGCTGCGCCGGGCCGAGTAGCGTCCCCCAGAGTTTGTGTCCATCTGGAAACCTTGTTTGGAAATGAGGTCTTTGCAGATGCCAACAGGTGAAAATGGGGGTGGGCCCTGATCTAATATGACCAGTGCCCTAGTGAGAAGAAAGGAGGTACAAAGAGAGGGACGAAAGCAAAAATGGCATATAGACAGAGGAGGAGGAAGGAAGTCAGCCCCAAAACCCGGCACCGCACTCCAAAGCTGGCATTGACTGTTTGCAAAGATTATGAACGTTCACGGAGTCAGCATTAATTATATTTATTTCCAAAAACTTCTAATTTGTGGAATATATTTTTACTATATTGAGGTATATTAGGGTAATAGTGCGCTACATTTTTCACTTACACTGTATTTGTAAAGAAAGTATTATTTGGCAGATGAAGAAGGAGATATGGAAAGATAAGGTGCTCAAATACATCATCTAGTTCATGAAAAATAAATCATCACTCTTAACTTCTTTTCCATGCTAAGCCATACCCCACAGCTGTACTTCCTCCAAAGCAATCTTGATAGGCATATAAGGAATGAAGAAAAAAGTTATTTTGAATCTTCTGTCCCCCTGATGATTCATGTTTCTTTGTAAACTGAAATGTTGAGAGTCAAGTCGATTGTATCAGAAAGAACAAAGTGGTTAAAGAAACAGAGAGATAGAAAGATGTTGAGAAGGCAGGTCTGTGGGACTGTTTGTAATGGATGCCAGAAAAAGAAAACTCCTTTTCTTCAGAAATGTTTCTTTCCTAACACAAAAGAAATAAGAAAAAGAATTTTCAGTGGCTTACATGACAAGAAGAAATGTCCCATCATTTCTATTAAGATCTCAGTGGTAATATAGAAGCATTGGCATTTAATAGAAACAGATTCGAGGTCAGGTGGCGTTTTTTAAAAATAGTTCTTTCCTTTCTTGGAAAGGAATGTAAGTTAGAGAGTAATCCATCAATCTTTTAGAGTGGTTTGAAACTTCTACCAGCCTGGAAAATTTCCCCCATACTTACCAGAAGTCAGACGATGACCTGTCTGATGGCACTGAGCTTCGGAGTCATGAGTTTCATGTGGAAATGCTTTGCAAAGTGCTGCTCACCTTGTCTCAAGTCTTTAACACAGGACTCGCTGTGTTGCATCTCCCATCCTGGAGCCTGTATCAATTTGTGTGTCTGGAACATGTGTGATTTTACTACCACTGACACAGATCTTTTTCTCACTTATTCACAGTGTGAGGGACACTGTGGAATTGCGTGCTCCTTCCAAGCGTCCAGCACATCGGAGGCTCCAGGAGAGTGGGAAGTGTGACCATCCAGCTTTGGACAAGAGTTGCCACCTTGCCTTTCAGATTATCTGCTGCACTGACGGACAAGAAAGCATGAGTCAATGGAATGCCAACAAGGTCGAATACTTTACTCCACTTCCTAGCTACTCTAAGAGCCAGAAAGCCAAAAAAAAAAAAAAAAAAACAAAACAAAAAAACAAAAACAACAACAAAAAAAACCTTAAGTTAATAGTAATGGTAGCACTTAAAATAGGCTGAGTTTTTCTTTAAGAAGGAGGCCTGATGTACTCGAGATCCTGTTTTCATTTCTTTTGGAGATGTACCCAGAAGTGGGATGGCTGGATCCTATGCGAGGTGTATTTTTAGTTTTTTGTGGAACTTGCATACTATTTTCCACAGTAGCCGCACCAATTTGCACTCCCACCAACAGCGCACAAGGGTTCCCTTTCCTCCTCATCCTTGTGGACACTTGCTCTCCCTTGACTTTCAACTTACACCCTTATATGTCAATCATATCTCAAAACAAAGAATGAGGCACTGCGTTAAGAACTCTCCTGGACCCCTACGCTCTTCAGTCTTTCCTAATCCGAGTGGCAGGGGGACGATGCAGCGGCAGAGGAGGAGGGCGCTCCAGGATGCGTCACTGGGGGCCTTTCTTGCAGCTACCGAACTCAAGTGTCCATTAGCTCAAGCCAGTCACCCTGAGACTTCCCACTTGCTCATCATGGAGGGACAACAACAATACTGTATCCATCTGTGAGGGGGACACAGAGCACATTCCCTGCCCCAAGAGGTTCTTGGTCCCTCAAAGACAGGTTAGCCTTGAATTTGAGTTTGGTGCACTTTGCCTTCACCTTCATAGCTACTACCCTGTCTGGGGTACAGATGCTCCCTGAAGCGTCTACCGGCTGGGAAGCAAACAGGAGGAAGACACAGACACAAGATGTGGGAAGCACGGGTAACCCCAATTTAAATAATCTGCTCTTAAGTGACTGAAGTCTGGCTTCACAGAAGACGCGATGCCCCTGGTCTCCTCCCCATTCCCTGTGAGTCTTGCGATTCTATTTTGATACCGTCCCTCATTAAAATGAATCGTTGTGTGTGGAAGGAGTTTGCATCTCTCCCTGCCATACTGAAAATTTAAAAGAACATTATTCCCCAGAATAACTTCATCAGTTTGCACATACAGTAAGCTGTGTTTCCATCATTTACTCGGGTCTGGTTCTTATCTGTCGATCAAATTTTGTCTGCGAAGAAGCTAAGCAAAACCTGTGCCTAACTCTTATTTTTGTTCAGTGCTTAGAACGTAGATCATATCTAATGTATGAAAATAATAATAGCAAATGTATAAGGTGATCATGAAGATACACTGCCGTGGCTAATGCCGACAGTAAATTCTCCAAAGAGGGTTTCTTTTTCCCTGCCTGTTAGGAGATGGCCCTTGGGCTACAGGCACCAGCCAGGCACCTGCATGACAACTGGACGCTGCCCAGGGTGACCCGACTTCTTGGTTCAGCTGAACGTAAGGGAGTCAAGGCTACCCTGGTTCCTGTGCTTGCTCAGCTGTTCCTGTAGACAGGAAGTTCAGGTACTGCTTTGGAGGAAGGGTGAGGAGGCTGATTCCTCCCCTCCCCCTCCCCCACAGGATGCAGGGAGCGGAGTGTCAGCTACTTTCAGACAACCCCCACAATCATCATCGTACGCTAAAATTTTCCAGAGCCTAAAGAATTAGCTGATGTCTGTTGTTTCACTGAGACCATGAACTAGTTATGCTATGTATAAGTGCCTCTTAACGCCTTTCCGGTCCGGCAGATTTCTGGTAATATTAAACAGGATCTATTAGTGCGGCCGCATCCAGACGCAAGCTGTCACTGGGAGAAGCAGGGGCCGTATTCCTATTCCTATTGTTCCAGATGTCTAGGTGGTTTATGAGGTGGTTTTCTCCTCAGCTTGAATGTGCTACATCTTTAACACATTTGTAGGGGTTTATCTGTATATTTATTTATTTTGTTCTTTGCCTTGTCCTAAAAGTAATGTAAGCCAACTTAGAAGGATATAAACAATGCAACAAAATGACACAAAAGAAGTAAGTGGGGACATTCCAGGACAGGAAAAACGAGAAGTAAAGTTAGTAACAGAGTGAGTTAATGCTCAGCCGCCTGCTCTTGAAGTCTGCACCTGTCAGCGTTGGGTATGAACATGGCCATGAGTGTCGTGTCAGCCAATACAGAGAAAGAAAAGACACAATTTACATGATTCATTAAGTCTATAAAGTCAAAAAAATATTTGCTTAGGAGAGGCATAATCATCCCTACGACTACAGCTAGTGAGAATTTTTTTCACGGGTTCACGTGAAGATGACACCGTACAAGGCAGGGAATGGCTGCCTCAGAAGCCTCCCTCAATAGGGGCCATTTCTTGGAATAGCCCATTGTGTACTCCGGAGACAGAACACTGAAGCGTTACTCAGGTCGGGCCATTCTTTGGGGGCAGAAGAAAAGGAAGTCTGCGTACGCAGGTCCCTGCTGATTTGGTTAATCCAGAAGAAGATTTTAAAGTGCCAAAAATGTTGGACGGCATGTTGTTCAGACTCTTGTTCATTGGCCAAGTCTTTGGCAAGCACCGAGCAGCGGTGAGTCCGAGGTTGTGACTCCCGGGCAGGACCCGCAGTGTGATTGCTGTGTGTGTTTGACTCGTCAGCTGAGCGGGGGGAGAATCGGGATATGCCCTCATAACAGTGAAGGAGCCTGAGGAGAACACGTGCCTGGCAGGCTGGCTGTGCCCTTCCCCAGGAGGGGGTCTGAGCAGGTGGACTGGACGGATCACCTTGGCCTAAGAGAGAGAGGACACACCTGTTACAGACACTGGTGTTACTCAGGTAGGGGATGCATCGAGTCCCCTCCTGACTGCTGGCTTTGTGAACGAGCTTAGGTTTCTCCCCACTCTGAAGCTGAACCTCTAGGAAGAGCCTCAGGACTGAGGCTAGGAAGGAGCTACTGTATTTGCTCAGCTTCTGAATTCAGCGACAGCAACCAGTCTCCACCCACGGCCCCTCGCGCACCCCTATCCACAGCAGCCAGAACACACACCTGTTACTGAGTGACCAAGCCGGGTCACCAATAATGAGGGTGAAATCACTGCAGCTCAGCCACTAACAGAGAAGTGAGCACACACACACAGAGGTGTTTCCTGGCAAGACACATTAACAGGCAACCTAAAGCAGTTTGCCGTAGCCACAGGACTGGGGGGTACAGAGGAGCTGGAACAATGGGGGGCGGTCAGCTTCCTTTGAACAAACATGCCACGTAGCATACGAGACAAGGAGGTCAAGTTAAAACGCACTGTGGTTTCTCAGGAGCCACGTGAAGATGGACATAAAGGCCTTGTAGCTCCAATGTGGCCATTTTAGCTACAGGGAAGTGTCACAGCACACGAGCATAAGCACACACACATGCACGCACACGCACGCTCACACGTGCGCACACACATGCATAGGCACACGCGTGCACATTAGAGATGGGACATATCTGAAAGAACCCTCAGACGCAGGAGACACGGATTCCAACCTTAACTCTATCACTTTCCCACCATGTGACTAAGGATAAGTGCAGTAACATCTCTGTGCTTTAGACATCCTATGACGAAAATAAGTAAGACTGAATGAGATATTTTCTAAGAATCCTTAAAAGTCAGTAAACCTTTGGATATGAGCACAACATCTTTCATTTAAGGTGATGTTTTCATTTCACAAATAGAAAGTCGAGGAGAACAGGAAATATTTTACCTGATAACAAATACAACTAGTATGGTCATTTCTCAAAGGAGAGTCATTTATAAGATGGATGGATAATATCTAATGATAGTTTTCTAACTTAATGTGGTTTCATACAGAAAAAATAAAGTGTGTTTTCGCCTTTTTTAAAACCAAGCTTAAAAATAATTCATCCGATTCTCATTAATAAGTTCAAACACCATCTTTTTGCAGTGAACTTATCTCACTATGCTATCTCACTGAAGGAACAGGAAAATATCACCAATTTACTGCAATAAGGTAATTACCGTAATAAGATAAATGTTAACTTTTTAATGAAAACCACTGCATTTGAGTAATTACCCTTCCGAGGACTACTCCATATATGATTTCTTTGCAATTATTAAGATTAATTCACTTTTTTAGTAGGAACAGACCAAAATTCCAAGCCAAATGATCATTTTTATAAGCACATTTTCGAATGTCCTAGAACTTTAAAAAGGGGGAGAGAGAAATGGATTTAAGTCTTGTTTCCAAATCTATTTTATTAAGTTGCAGGCTGCCAAGTGCCTGGGTTCAGTTAACATGCAAATAAGAGCAACAGAATCCTGGTATAAATAGAGGTGATTAAAAATAGGAGTGTCCGTTGACCATCAGCTACAGCATGGCAAAAAGTAAAGATTTAATTAGAACTCTCTTTGTTCACAAATCCACTAGGTTTCTATAAATAGCGCATCGCTCGAACATCCTAAATGCATAAATAGACGTGTGACAACACTACACCTTCAGAATTCCTGTGGATCCAAACGCCTCCAGGATGGGATGGAAAGGGGATTATCACAGTATCAGCTTCATGTTGAAAGTAGCACAGTTAACGAAACAGCAAAATCCAACCAAAGTAGTACTGGAGAGCGTACGTCTTACTTCACGAAGGTTCATATATGCACATTTGTTTTCATTATTGGGTTTGCTATGCCGGGCAACACATCTTTGTCTTAGAAAAAACTCTGGGCTCTCTGCTCCGCGTTCTTTCCTGGACTCTGGAAGTCTCTATTTCTAACCAGCCGAGAAGCCTCGAAGAAAAAGGTGGCCCTTTCTTGTTTAATCAGCTTTGTGGATTTATGCACTGCTTTCTGGAAAGCATCATGGTGGTAAATACAGGTAGTTCCCGCACGGATTTGGTGTGAGTTTGAGGGACCCCAGCTAGCACTCAGTCCAAAGAGAACATTCCTTTATAACGTGAGCTCTGCCCAACTCTTATGGGGCACAGGGTTTTGTTCATTGTTTAGAGTTACTCTAAAATACAAGAGAAAAACTACTTACTAAGTCTATCACTTATACTCCATCCATCCATCCATCCATCCATCCTCCCTCCACCCATCCATCTCTCAATCATACCATTCTAAATGTTGTCATATTGAAAACAGGCAGGAAGAGAAGCTCAACTTATATCTGTTGAGTCTGTTCTTTTTGCCACTTTCTGCAATTAAAATTAAACAACCCAATCAGCTACTAACAATCTCTGCATTTTGCTCATTTTATGAGCTCTTCCAAACAGGAAGGGAGATTGGAGAGAGTATGGTCTGGAGGATCGCTCAGGGAGACACTCCGGTGTTGGTGCATCTCAAAGCCATTCCTAGAGCTCAGTAGAAAGGAGCCCGGCGCAGTGCTCAGGACTGTGGCTACTGGAGGCAGAGCGCCCCCTAATGTACTGTTTGAGTTTAAGCCAAGAACCGGACCTAACGGGCCTCAACTACCTCATCCGTCAAATGAGGGAAATAGTACACACCTCATAGAGTTACCGTGGACAGTGCCTGCACATTGCAAGATCTCTAAGAGTGCTAGCTCTCATTAGTATCGAATGAAATTGGAATATAGGAGAGTTAGCATATGCAGCAGTCACACTTGTAAGGATGTCCCAAAGGTTCCCAAACTCTAGCCATTCAATCAAACACTAATCAAGGCATGGCTGTGAGGGTGGCTAGGGAGGTGCCTGCTCCAAGCACATGAGCCCTTTTAAGAGCGTAGTCTCCTCTAGCCGGTGGCAGGAGGAGAAGTCAGAGATACTTAACGCATGAGAAGGACTCAGCCTGCCATTGCTGGCTTTGAACACGGAGACAGCCATGTGGGTAGAAATGTGGGTGGTCTGTAGGGTCAGAGGATGGCCTGGCCAACGGGAAAATGGGGCCTCAGTCCCACAACCACAAGAAACTGGATTCCACCAACAACCTGCCTGAGTTTGGAAGAGGCATCTCCTCCGAGCATCGTGATAAGTCCAGCGTAGCTGACACAGTAATTTTGGATATTGGTGAGACCCCAAGGAGAGAAGTCAGTTGAGCCCACGTGGACTTCTGACCTACAGAACGCTGAGCTAAACCACAGGTGTGGTTTTAAGCTGAGGTAATTTGTTAGTGGCAACAGAAAACTAATATAACATAGAACTTGGCACTCCCGTAGGCTAAGGTCACAAGAACTCTATTCCCTTTATGATATTTTACGTGAACTCTTATAATGGTTGAAGTTGTGGAGGAGGGTTAAACTGCAGGGTTGAAGTCCCTTAGGGCTGCCTCAGACAGGAAAGCCATCGGCCGGAGCCGCATCCCACATTTCTGGTCACCACGGCTACTTGTTCATCCATCTTCTTCATATTCTGGAATGGCTCTCAAAAGGCAGAGGGATTAGGGTTGTCCTGTGTAACCCAAAATGAAAATCCTGTGGATCTATGTGTCATAGAAAGCAGGCCTTGCTGCCATTCAGAACTATTAATGACCAAACGGATCAATTCAGAAAACTGTGGAACAGAACACAGACTGAGTCATTATTGTAACGGGGGCCGTTACATGCGTCTGCTAAATCCAGGCCCACCTTCCTCTCCCTGGGCACTTGGAAGGCCAGATTTTCCAGCACCCTGCAGTTGGGTAGCTGTAAGATGAGCCCTAGGCCATGCGGGCAGAAGTGTTGGCTGTTACTTCCGGGTGAGGCAGGGAAAAGCCTGGTGATCCTCCACCCTGCCTGCCCTGTGTCAGTGACCAAGGAGGCCTTGTGATCAATCAGCAGGGTGAGGACAGCAAGCCCATCTCCACGTCCCCGCATGAAGAACAGCCCCCCAGGGGAGTTGCCTGCAGGCCACCAGCTAGTTAATGAGTGAGAAACGAATTTTTCCATGTTTTGTGGCTACTGCTTGCCTCGCTATAACCTAGCCTGTCCAGCGACTCAACAAAACCATTGTCAGCATGGGTTTAAGAATCAATGTGTCAATGTAAAGCTCATTTCATCGAAGACCCTTGATTTCCTGACTTACCAAGTTGTATCAACTAGTTGAGGGCAGTAATAGGACCATGAATTTTATTAGAATAACAGGTATTGCTTATATTAATTGTGTTCCTATTATGAGCCCAGCCACGCGGGTCACCCCACACACGCTGCCTCGTTTTATCCTCATAGCAAGTCTGTCAAGTAAGCATCATTCTTGTTCCATTACAGGGAGGAGAGGAGCAAAGTCAAGAGGGTCGAGTTGCCTGTGCCAATACCAGGCAGCTAGCAGAGGGCAGCTTTGAGGGCAGTCTGGCTTCCAGTAGGAAGCTCTGTGCTATAACTTGAGTGAACGGAGGAAGGGCATGTAGCAATGTGCATATAAACAGATTCCATAACTTCGTAAAAGAGAAGACAGCCTTTCCTGCCTTATTTCTGCTACGTCCTCTGCTAAAGCCACTTAACTGCCGGTATTAGCATTGTGGAATACCTGCAAGGAGCTTCAGTCTCCTTTCATACGGTCTTAACTTGTCTCTCAGGGTCCACGATGATAAATACACAGGAATAAAAAAGGGTTAGGCTGTCGAAGGCCAAAAATTATTTGAAGCTCCTCCTATTCAAAGGTATACAGCTTCTGCTCTTGAGAAGCCTCCAGCATGCTGGGTAGAGGCTGTGACAACAGACCACGTGAAGGGAGAGAGACAGCCTGTCTGTCCAGCGGTGGCCCCAGGCATAAGAGTGTGGCTGCAACCAATCATCCAGCTCCCTGGGAGCCACCCACAGCCTGGTCTCAAGAACCACACAGCCAACCCAGGAAGCATGAGAAGAGCTACCATCGCAGCTCTAAGCTGTGGTTTGGTGTGATTTGTTATTCAGCAATACTGATACAATGAAGCTGAAGTCTTATTAAACCCAACAAAACCCTAGAAAATTCAGTTTAGGGAATTCTCCTAGATTAAGTATAGGAAATAGCCCCAGTGACCTCAAAGGGATTTTTTTTAATCCCATTTGCTAAATCTAATTATTCCCTCATTGATTTTAGAAATAATAAGAGGTAATTTTTCCATCAATTGGTCAAAACTCAATTTCATTTATCATTGGGAGATAAAAAGGAGTCTATTCTTTTACTTGACTCTATTTTGTTCATTTTCTGAGTAGTCGAATAGCATTACATGCAAAGTATCTATTGGGAAATAATTCTATACTTAATGTTAGAGCCTGTTAGACCTCACATGCTTAGGCAGGTCACGCTGGGTCAATTATTGGTCATTTCTGAGAACTATCTTCTTATGTGCTGGGGAAGTGTCACCAGAGATTTACCGTTGTCATATTGAGCCAATAAACTGGCGTGGAGGAGCTCTGTCTTTTGGAAAGGATATAAAAGTAAAGACCTGAGCACTCAGTGACGTGAAAGAGCTCATGGCATTCCGAGTTGATCCTAACATCCTGGATAAATTCCAATCATAGTAATGGCATTCACTTAGGCTTTTGTTACAAGCACTAAGGCATCTACTCCTTTGTTCTGTTTCATTCTCTTCTAACTCATCCCCCCCATCTTGCCAACTGATTCTTGTACCGCTTAGTGATCAGATGCTGCTTCGACCAGGGGTCCCCAAACTTTGTTCTGGAAGGAGCAAAACATAAATATTCTAGGCTTTGCGGACCAAGAGGCAAAATTAAAGACATTGTCTAGGTATTTATACAACAAAAGAGAAGACAAATGTCCACAAATCTTTTGATGAAATTCAAAATGTAGTAGTAATAATCAAGGACAATGGTTTAGGGCGCCTGGGTGGCTCAGTCATTAAGCGTCTGCCTTCTGCTCAGGTCATGGTCCCAGGGTCCTGGGATCGAGCCCCGCATCAGGCTCCCTGCTCCACAGGAAGCCTGCTTCTCCCTCTCTCTCTCCCACTCCCCCTGCTTGTGTTCCCTCTCTCGCCGTGTCTCTCTGTCAAAAAAATAAATAAAATCTTTAAAAAAAAAAAAAAAGACAGTGGTTTAGGTCTATGGCTAACGAAAAACATGGAATTCTGTGGTATTACGTTTCACATACTTGGTGTTCAGAGTTAACCTTCTCTGTGATCAAACCAATTGCAAATGTTTATCTGTAAAGCCTTTCTTAACTTGCAGGTCACCCAAAAATAGTCAGGAGCTGGGTTGAACCACGGAGCTGTAGTTTCCCTAGGCTGGCTTAGGCAATGGCTCTGTCTATACTCACATACCAGACTGGATTAATGGGTCCCGGATACCACAAGTGTGGTGTCCAGCAGGATTGTGAGGCAGAACTGGGAGGAAGAATATGCTTGTGCTTCTGCTGACTACCACGTGGGATCAGCCTTACTGTCATTGCTTTGAAGATCCAGTCTATTCATGTCTCTTTCTGGTTATGTGGAACATCCTTTTATGCGAGTTATGTGGTGATATGGCACCATGGAAAGGAGAGAATTTTTCTCATAAGAAAATTTTACTCACGCAAAGATGAGCATTTTTACTCCCTGCCCTGCTGGTGCAGCCAACCTGCCTACTCTCACCCAGCTATCCAGTGTGGCTTGGACTACCGTGACTAGCCCCTGCATTTAGGCATCCATTGGCCTTTTGTCTTGTTTTTTGGTAGGCTTGCAAGATTTACTCTGAGCATTTTTTGGTTTTTAACAATTTACTGGTAAAATGCCTTGGGAAAATTGTTTTAAAACAAACAATCTTTAAAGGTCACTTTTCATTGAAACATACGAATATTATGGCTTGATATTTCTGTCTAACTGAAACTAATTTAAATTATTTTACATTTAAAAATATGTAGACTCTTTATATTGTGATTCATTTAAGCCACTGCACTTAATTGTTTTGAACCTGGTGCTTTACACACTTAATCAGGACAAAATTTATGTCAGGCCAACCTGCAGGATGCTGGAATGATTTGCCTCTGGAAGTTATGAATTCATATCACTCAACATATCCATGCATAGTCTAGCCAACCTAGACAAGCCATTGGTGTGCCTTTTGCTTGGAATGAGGATTTGGACTTTCTGATCTTCAAACTTTTCAGTCCTGTGATTCAGTGAATCTGAGGTCAAAATACTGCATTTGAGTATCACATGACCACCGACTATGTCACCCTTGAGCCAACTAGTTAAAAATACATATTTATATAGGGGAAGAGAGACTGCTACTGCTAAAAAACACCATGCAACACATTTATAACATAGCCTCTGTATTAATATTAAGCTTTTCCAATGCATTTAACTCTTGTCAATCACCTACATATGCATGTCTGTAAGCAGTATATACATTTGGTAATGTATGAGGACCTTGCTCATACCATGCAGTTACGGACTATAAAATATTTTTCATCAATTTTATATATTTTAAAATGCTACCACACTGTGGTCTAAGAGCCAGATAAAATCTAAGACCTAACTTGTAAAAGCATAGGAACTGACCAATGTTTTCTCTTTTTTTTTTTTGCATTTTATTTTTTTTAATTTTTATTTAAATCTTAGTTAACATACAGTGCAATGTTGGTTTCAGGAGTAGAATTCAGTGATTCATCACTTCCATACCACACCCAGTGTGCATCACAAGTGCCTTCCTTAATACCCACCCCCCATCTAGCCCATCCCCCACCCACGTCCCTCCATCAACCTCAGTCTGTTCTCTAAGGTTAAGAGTCTCTTGTGGTTTGTTTCCCTCTCTCCTTCCTCCTTCCCACATGTTCATCTGTTTTGTTTCTTAAATTCCATAGATGAGTGAAATCATATTTTACCAATGTTTTTAATAGAGTTTCTAGCCTGGGATAGAATTTAGACCATCCAATAGGAACTCTTTATCTGTATAAAATATTCTTTGAGCACAGGTACCTACCATCCCTGGTTTGATGACACCAGAAGCCCTCCAGCTGCACAATGTCTGCCTTGAAAGCCAGATGTACTGAAAGACAGATTCTGTGGGTCCTTCTGTCTTGAAGCACAAAAGAACTCTTGAGGGAGCTGCCCTAAGCCATACCTGAGCCTGCAGGCGGATGAATGCAGGTATGTGCCTCCGGGGCCTTGCCTGAGGGAAGTTGTTGGAAGTTGATGTAAATGAGAACTGCTTCCTCCATAGCAGAAAGCAACCTTCAGGAACCTTGAAGGCAGATGTGTATTTGAGGACTGCACTTATGCCTGGTCAGACAATAGCTCTCCAGGACATTTCAATCCCCCAGCTGGTAAAATCCACTTCCATTTTTAACCTGTGCACCCCAGGGAGAAGGAGACAGGAAAAAGTGCCTCCATGTTTGCATTGGCTTAAAAAACAACTTTAAAAAATTTTAGAATTTAAATTTAAGGAAAAGTGTAGTTCAGTAACAAATCTTAGATCTATGCTGTTGATTTTTTTAATTGCATTATTATCTATATAGTAATATTCACTCATTTTGAGTGTACAAGTCTGCAAGTCTTCACAAACGATAGTCATTCAACCACTATCACAACGAAGATATTAGAGAACATTTCTGTGCCCCACGTCGGTAAGCCCCCCTTTCCTACCACCGGCCCCTGGCAGCCACTGAGCTGTGTTCTGTCCTGATAGGTTTGCCCTTTGCAGAATGTTGTATTAATAAAATCATACAGCATGTAGCCTTTTGAGTCTGGCTTCCTTCACTTAGCACAGAACTCATTTGAGTTTCATCCATGCTGTTGTGTGGCTCCTTCCCTTTTATAAGGGAAATAATGTATTTATTTATTTATGTGCTTTTTTTTTTCTTGTGATAAGAACAGATAGCATGAGATCTACCCATCATAACAGATGTTGCAGTGCAACATACAGCACTTAACTGCAAGCACAATGCAATCCAGAAGATGTCTGTAACTTACTTGTCTTGCACAACTGCAGCTTGATACCCCTTGAATTGCAGGTCCCCATTCCCTCTCCCCAGCCCCTGGCAACTGCCATTTTGCTTTCTGTCTCTATGATTTTGACCACTGTAAGTATCTCACGTAAGTGGAATCCAACAGTATTTGTCCTTTTGTGACTGCTTATGTCACCTAGAATAATGCCCCGGTCCATCCGTGTTGTTGCACAGGACAGGATTTCCTTCTTTTTTAAGACTGAAGACTATCCCCTCAGACATGTACACAACAGTCTTGGATCCATTCATCTGTTTTTTGTACATTGTAGCTACTGTGACTAAGGCTTCAGTGAACACGGAAGTGCAGATATCTTTTCAAGGTCCTGATTTTAATTTTTTTGAATAAACATCCAAGAGTGGACTTGCTGGATCCTATAGTGGTACTATCTTTAACTTTTTGAGGAGCCTCCATCCTATTTCCTATGGCACTTACACCGTCCTACCTTCCCACCAACAGTGTACAAGGGTTCTAATTTCTCTGCATCCTTGCCAACACTCATTTTGTTCATATATAACATATAAGTAAAAGCCATCCCAACCTGTGTGAAATGGCATGTCATTGTGGATTTGACTTAGTTATACTGAGCATCTCCTCATGTACCTGTTGGCCATTTGTGTGTATTCCTTAGAGAAATACCTATTCAAGTCCTTTGCCCATTTTAAAGTAGGAATCTTTTTTTTTTTTTTTTTTTCCTGTTGGGTTATAGAAGTTCCTTATGGATATTAACCCCTTATCAGGTATCTGATTTGGAAATATTTTCTCCCATTCATCTGTGATGACATGTGTGTGTTATAGTGCCTTCCTTTTTATCACTGAGTGGTATTGTTCTGAACAGTTATATCACAGTTCATTTAATCCACTTGCCAATTGAAAGACACTTAGGTTGTTTCCAGTTTGGGGAGATGAATAAAGCAGCCATAAATATTTGAGTACAGCTTTTTGTAAGAACATAAATATCCTTTTCTCTTGGGTAAATACCTAGGAGGGGATTCCTGGATCATATAGTAAATGTATGTTTAACTTCTGGAGAAACTTTGCAGTTTATTTTCCTGTCAACACAGGCTAAGGATATATTGCCTTTCCTTTAAGGGTGAAGAGTAGAGATCCTTCCACTGGGAAACTGCTCTTCACAGAAACCCTGACTAGAAGCAATTCATGGAAAACTAGAGTCAGAAGAATTGTAAATTTCATTTGGCCCGATTTCTTGATTTTTCAGAACAGGGAGACTGAAGACCAGAGAGACAGAGCCCATCAATGCACAGCTAGGAAAAGGGTTGGAGCCGGACAGAGAGACTGGACCTCTGGGCTCCACTCCACTTTGTAGGCTCCCTACTGCAGGCTCTGTGTAGAGTCTTTTGTGAATTAGAGGCAGGAGAGGAAAATCTATTTAAGGAAAACATATTTTAAGGAGTAAGTAGGGTGTAGGAGTGGAAAGATCCAGATAAATTATTTACATTAATCAAATTCATTGAGAATTGACTCCACCCCCCATTTCCTTTGGCCCAATTACATACATATCTGAACTACTGCATTTTACTCAATCTCTCTTTTCTAGAGAAGAGCTAATCTAAGCACTAATACATTTGTTTTTATCCTGATTATTAGTAAAATCCTACATATGAAAATCTGAAATTTATAGCTAACAAAGCTTAGTGGTACACCTGGCACAGAATTTTACCAATTTCTTAATTTTGTTAGGAGTCCATTCACTTGATTCAAGTGCCTCTTGTTAGCTAAATTCACAGTTTAGTGCAGAGAAATTTTCTAATAAATATCTGAGATTAAAGTACCACTGCTGACAGCAAAATTACAATTTGTAGTCTAAAGATGCATTCAATTATGATCACTCAGAGAGAAAAAAAATAAAGGGGAAAACAAAACAAAGCAAAACACAAAAACCGCACACACCAGGGAAAAGCAAGGTCTTCAAAAGTATTCAAATCTTAATCCAATAATCTATTTTTAATTACCCACATTACGGTCATTTACAGGGTGATCATTTCAGAGTCTCAAATATCCAATCTTTTGGCCCAAAGCCGTGGGGGTAATTGCTTTATAACTGGGTGTGAATCTATCATCTATGTCTGGTCTAGACTCAGCCAGAGTATTTGTCACCGACATTTAAACTGCATTTCTGGATGGGATTCAATCTGCCTGAAGACTTCCTACTAATATTGCTTATTTCGTCTAATATCTTCACAAAGTGTTTAAAATATCCTTACGCATTGGACAAGTACTTCTGTTTTCTGGTTCTAAAATCTGGTCATGTGGTTTTGAGGAGACTCTAGGAAACAGCCAATGCATCTACTGCTGCCAGTGTCCACGAAATCCTAAATGTCTGATTCCGTGTCAGGGAATCCCTGCTTTGCTGAATAGACTGAGACCGTACCCCCTAACTTAACCAAACCCTCTTGATTCTACCTTCCTGCCTTGTACCTTCATCCTTCTTCCTGCTGCTAGCACTCGGGTATATTCCAGATATTCTGGAATATTCTGCCCTAGCAGTCAGAACCCTAAGTTTAAACATCCTCAGTTGCCCTGTACAAAAAAGACAGGCTGGGACTTTCTCAAGAGCCTTACTAAACAGTAAAGGAGGACAGAGGAGAATGAACTTGTGTCAGTGGGGGATGAGTTAAAATTTTTTGGTGCCCAGCTTACCCCCTGGGCCAACAAGTTTTGTTTCATTCACATGTCTTCCTAAAGTGAAAAATAGTTCCACCCAGGAAATTTCTGTTCCTCCTTTCCTTCTTGAACCCAAATGCTCTTTAAATTTTTTTCAGTTTGCACTTGCAACCTGAGGAACATGCCTCTAATGCTGACCCCAGAAAGCAGGCACACGCCCTCTCCATTCAGGCACCCTGTCCCTCTGATGGTGAGGCCTTGAACGCAGTAGGCTCTATCTTCTAACGTACTTGAGCATTACAACAGTGGTGAAATCTACCCAAAAGAAGTCCACGCGTGTGGAAACAGGAAGGAGGACCACCAGAGTTTAGTGGGCCTGGCGTGGGGGAGAAGTCACCTGTTTTCCATCCCAGAGGTAGGCTGTGAACATAGTCTAGTGGGGACCTGTGTAGCTCAGAGTTCTCTCTTGCAGGCCCTGTAAGGTTGAGACGAGTGAGCACAGGCACATGCCAGTTATGGAAGGCCCTGGAAGTCGCTCACACATATGGCAGGCAAGCTTGTATTTGTCGTCCAGCTCATGCCAACTGGTCTGCAGTTACTGGGCTTACCCCGGTCTCTTTGCTTCTGATCCCTAGCTCACAGGTCTCCTCAAATGGAATGCTCCCCCCAGGAGGCCACCTCTCAGATCCAGTAGTTCCCTTTTCTCAGACACAGATGGGCGTGTTGTGGTGATGCTTGGAGCATGCAGTTCTCCCTGGCGATGGGTCGTGGGCTTGCATCTCCCGGGCCGGGACACTGACACCAAGGGTACCCAGGGTCAGTGGGGACAGCAGGCTCCCTATCTCTCTCCACACAACCCCACCATTCTGTCTTCAGTGCTGTCTATTCTTGGCTTATGAGGACATCCAGAGCCACACAAGGGCTTCACACAGATGCTCTTAGGGGTGACAGTGACCACCAGGATCCAGTGCTGGCAAAGCAAGGACACCACGTTCCCTGGCCATGAAGTTTAATGTTCCATCAAAAAGATTCAGGAAGAAACAGCACTCAGAAGCCAAGGCATGTCCCACGGCAGTTTGGGACAATCCTTCTTTCCAGAATTCTGCTATAAGGCAGGGACACTGTTTGCACAGTTACATGGTTGTGCCCTTGGAAATGTTGTAAATGATCCCTGGTAGCATAACTCAGAATATGCTATAACCACATGTTCTTTATAATCATTAGGCTGAGAATAAGTGGTTCCAAACTCTGGCAAATATAACATTTTGATACCCTTTGCCTCGCCTCTGATAATTCAAGCTTGATCACAATGCACTACTTCCAATGGGAAATAATGGAGCGGAACTCTCAGCCGGAGAACTTTCTCCTCCATATGGTTCAGAAGTTCCCTGGGATGTGTAATCCTACTGGGAGTGCCATCTGTGTAGATTCCACACGGGCCTGAGCTGAGGCAAACTCTTCCCTGCTAACTCAGCCACAGATTTCATTCTACCACTGGTATATTCAGACAAAAGGCTAGATTCTCTTCTGCCTGTCTTCTCGGCCACTCACACGTGTAAGGGGCAGCTTATGTGGGATGTCCCTTTTCTGGGTAATGAGCCAAACTTGCCTACGACAGAAAGATGAACTGGAGAATTCCCTGGCTCCCTGAGAACCCACACCAGCGATCCTCTCCGCAAGCATGAGTAGTTTCACGGGGAGAATAATCATATACACATTCCACTGAGAGTGAACTTGCCTCATCTCACCTACCCGAGTGTAAAGTCCTTAGGTCCCAGAGAGGGTCTTTCTCATCTCTGGGGTCCCCCAGGGTCCAGCATAGGAAATTAGATGAGATTCTTCATTGCAAACAAAAGATGGACATAAGCAGAAGAAAATGTATTGAGAGGATGTTAAGTAATTCAGGAAAACACTGGCTAGGGCTTGAAGTAGAGGCTACTATTTAAGAAATAGTTCCCCAAATAAGCCGCGTGCTGGATTGGTGAGAAGCCACATCTGCTAACACTGAGCCCTTGATGGTGCCTCCGGCACCAGGGTGTTACCTCCATGTGGTGGGTATTCCTGCAGGCAGATACTTGCATCCCCTTGCAGCCACTGTCCTAGTGCCCACCCTCTTGCATCTCTGGCTTTGAGTCAATGTCTAGTGGAAGTGAGACCATTTACCTACTGCCCCAAGGGCAAGGAAGGCTGGGAAAGTCAACATCTAGCATTTTCTGCTCCTAAAGAGGAGATACTCTTTGTACCTTATCAAAACTCATAAAACAGGCTTCAAATGCTGGACAGACAAGACAATTCACAAATGTCTGTTACACACCAGTATGTCCTAAATTGCTATTTCTTTGTACGAACTGAATAAACTAACTAATGAGAGAGTAATTAAGAATGAATGTGCCAATATTTAGGCTACTCTTTTTAAAGGATTCAACTCATTCATGCTATCTCTCTAGATGAAATTATCTTCCTAATTAACCATTTGAAGAGTTCCAGAAGTACCAAGAGACTCTCCAGTTTGCAAGACCCATGCCAGGGCTATAACTCCTGATCTGCAGAAGCAGAACAACCTCAAACTTTTTGTTTCCTGGAAGATAGTTTTAAAATCATCATCCTACATGAGGCATTGGTTGCCATGTTGGATGTTCTTCTAGGTCTGCTACATGTTGTACTTGTAACAGTATTTTGGGCTCTTCAAAGAGCGTGCTTAAAGAATTGTCCTGGG
The DNA here is from genome assembly GCF_003265705.2 of Callorhinus ursinus. Classification (NCBI taxonomy): domain Eukaryota; kingdom Metazoa; phylum Chordata; class Mammalia; order Carnivora; family Otariidae; genus Callorhinus; species Callorhinus ursinus. Next base: position 2,357,088 of record NW_027397073.1, on the reverse strand, counting down.
AATTAGCAGATCCATCGAGAAAAGGGGAAGCTAACCTATTGTATACCTTCTAGTTCCACGTGTCTCTTTGTCTCTGTTAGTCTGTGAATGCATGTGTGAGAAAGAAGACCTCATGCTTCTGATCTGGAATGACTGAGAACCCAACTCTACCAAGACAAGTCACACAGAGCTTCTGTTTACTCAAATGTTCTTTAGCTGGACCGAGCTTATCTGATAATTTATACAATCATCTGCTCAGCTTTGACTGCATAGACCAACCCTATGAAAATGCTGACAGAAGTCTTTCGTGCCAGAGCTTAACTGACAATATATGCATAGAATTTTTTCTACTCATGAGAACTACAGAATTTTAGAGAATTCCCTTGAAAAAATTTAAGAATTTTATAAATGGGTAGTATGTGCTGAGAAATGTTTTAGAGCCTATGAAAATGACTAAGACATGAGCTCTACTTTAGAAAAACTCACTACCGGGGCGCCTGGGTGGCTCAGTCATTAAGCGTCTGCCTTCGGCTCAGGTCATGATCCCAGGGTCCTGGGATCAAACCTCGCAGCGGGCTCCCTACTCAGCGGGGAGCCTGCTTCTCCCTCTCCCACTCCCCCTGCTTGTGTTCCCTCTCTCGCTGTGTCTCTCTCTGTCAAATAAATAAATAAAATCTTTATAAAAAAGAAGAACTCACTACCTCGTAGTGAATAAAAATAGGGTGTGATGTATCACACTGTTCATGAACATCGCTTTAAATGCTATTTCAGTAATACCGGAAACAAAGTGACAGAAATTTAAAAAGTGACCCCCCCCCCAAAAAAAGTGACCCTGGAATGTATTTGTTTATTTTAAAATACAAAAACACTTAAATAAACATATTGGAATAAAAAATCAGACTAGCTATAATGCGTGAAAACCTAAAAAATAACTGAATGATAAGTGGAAAGCAAACAAAAAGAGCATTTGTTCAACTCTAGAGCTTCCTATATGACTCTTTGACCCCACTAAGTACAGCTATTTCTTTTGATGTGAAATGGTTGATAAAAATGTATGATAATAGCTTGAATCACACATTTTCAGAGTTTGAAAAGATTTCAGTTCACCACTCCTGCATCAGAGATGTTAAAGAGAGCACAAGAACTCTTGTTCCTACCTAAAATTAAGGGTTTTTCAGTAATACAATCAACAATACATAACTAAGCATAATGAAGCACATTGAAATTGAAACTGGTCATATAACCTCAACTACCATTCTGATTTTGTGATAATATACCACACTGAGTGGGGTGGGGGTTAGGCAGCAGTGGGATAGGGTGAGAAACAAAAGGAAAACAAGTGAAGAAATCTGTAGGTCTCACCTATGCAACAATATTTTATTGCTATGTCTAAAAGAAGTAGAGTAGAAAATGTTGCTATCTGTAGCACTGGTCTGACTGGTTAGCAGAAATTAAGTATAGCCCCTTATTTCAATGTAAAGAATTCTTAAATTGGCCCAAGACTAATGTGAGAAGGAATCCAGAGAAAAGAGGAATCATAGGGATGTTATTGTTAAAATACATATCAGATGGTCACCCTTCCGAAAGGAAGGTAAGAAGTCTTTTCTGATTACGGAACTAGAATTCTTCTGTTTTGGACATGACTTTCTGCCTCCTCCCTCTTGTCTTCTCTGGGGTAATTCACATGCCTTCTTCAAAATCCAAATCAGACATGTCTTTCCCAAGAGTCTTCTCAGAGCCCTGTGGACTGCATTAGGTAATGCCTCTCCACTCTCCATAGTTCCCCTCTGCATACATGTGTCTTTCCTCGACCTACTTTCATCTGTCAGTTGCCAGTACGCTGCACAGAGGAGGTTCCAGAAACACTTTCACTGAATAAGTGGGTGAATGAATGAATGAATGGTGTGTGAAGGTGATGGTCAAGGGGACTGAACACCTGCCGTGTTCTTATCTTTAGATACTGAGAAGACACCTGGAGCCCAGAAGTGAAATACACATTCAACCCTCGAAAAACTGAAGGTGGAAGACAACTGTCGTTGACCGAATACCGACAAACGCGAGGCACATCTCCACTGTAGGTTTTCCCATTTGTCCCTGTGAAATGCCTGGGGTGATAGGCATGGTCAGTCCTTTCTTACAGGTGAGGAAACCAAACCCAGTAAGGTCTACCTGGGTTTAGAGTATCTTCTTGCTTCACAGCAGAACCTCTTTAATTAATGGCTTGAACATCCATTCTTCTCAAAATGAGGTATTATGTAAATGCAAAGATGGTAGTTTTCTACCTCAGTACTTTTGTCAAGCAGTCTTAGAGTTTCGATTAATCACATTATCTAATTGACAGTCTAATACAGTTGGACTTTTGCCAAACACAAATCATGGAGCTCAGGAGTTCAAGGAAGACAGGGACTGGAGGACTAGCTGCACTATAGACCAGAAGAGCCTCGAGTGTCCTTGGACGGTAGCTTTGCGCCCATACCCGGAAATGAGGGAGGTTATGTGTTACTTGCAATGTTGGTTTCTACACAAGTGTGGTTTTTAAAAATTCTTTTGACTTTTGCTCCATATAAAATTTCTATCATTTAATTTCTAGTAGAAAAGAGCTTTATGCTTATAGTTTGTTAGGAAAATTTTTTTCTCTTGGAATTGCTTTTTAAGTCATCACTTCTATCCTGAATGACTGTTAATTCTGTCCTTACACGCACTCCTAGATGACTCCATATAATCATCATGCTTGCAGGTCTTGAAGTCCAACAGAATTGGGCTTTAATTCCTATTCCACCATTTTAAATTATACACTGGGGCAGAGCACTTAAATTCTCTAAGCCTTGATTGTTGTTGTAGTTAAAATTGGTAATAAGAGCACCCACTTTACAAAGCCATTATAAGGTTTAAGTGAAATGCTGAATATACATCAGTACCTATCACAAAGCCTAGTACTAGAAAGAACTCAATAAAAGTATTAATTCAATCTCTTCCTGTTCTAATTCATTTTACATATAGCTGTCATGTTTAAACATCCCAATGCATAAAACGATTCATGTCATATCTTGAATCAGAAACATTGTTGGCTTCACACTGAAGAAACTTCAAACACCTTACTCTAAAATTTAAGGCTCTATTCCTTTGACTATCCCTCATATATCCCACATTCCACTTAGAATGAGTAAAGTATTAATTCATCCACAGAATTTAATTTTCTGATTCTTTGTTCTTATTTCCTTGCTGCTCAAAATATTCAAGAGTGCATTTTTCAAAGTCCGCTTTTTTTTTAAGATTTTTTATTTATTTTTTAACAGAGAGAGACACAGCGAGAGAGGGAACACAAGCAGGGAGCATGGGAGAGGGAGAAGCAGGCTTCCCGCGGAGCAGGGAGCGCGATGTGGGACTCGATCCCAGGACCCTGGGATCATGGCCTGAGCTGAAGGCAGACGCCCAACGACTGAGCCACCCAGGCGCCCTCAAAGTCCTCTTTAAGAACAGTTCTTATATCATATTCTTATGTATTTATATTTTGTTTCTCCTTTAGGGACAACCCATTCCTTCAGAGATAGGTGAGCATGAAGGATGCTTGAAATTTCACATGACTCAACCATCTTCCATCTCCAGATAGAAATGAAGAATTTCTCTTTAAGGAAGAGACACTAGATTTCTTGCCAGATCTACTCATGGGTCCTGATCTTCCCCGGTTCTCGGGAAGGGTCTGTTAGAATGGAACTTCTGGGGACCCACCCATGACAATCACCATAGAGAACGAAATCTTTAAATTTAAATCTCCTAATTAGAAGCCACCTTAAAATTATCTGGGAAGTTTTCTTTCAAAATGCATAGGCCTGACCCTTGCACAGACATATCAAGACAGTATTTCTGGGACCAGGACAGTGCCATAGGCAAGCTGAGAAACCTTCTCCATAGGTTATTCAAGATGCCCTTCACAGGCCCAGAGCCAAACCCCTCCCCTATTATTTACCAGGCTGGAATCACATGGGATTGTATATTATTACAATCTCTATCTAATTACTTAATTGACACCCCGTTCCAGCATATATTTACTCCCAATGTTGGGCAAATATTAGACCACTGTTTAAGGAGTAGTGGCAGAATCTAGAACAAAGAAAACTGTCTCACCCTATTTCATTCCCCCATAAAGTCTTTCCCCCGGCCTTGAGTAGCAACAATTTTGGCTTCGGTTAATCACCACAGATCTTTATATCACTATAGTTTCTCAACATGCCAGAACATTTACAACTTGTATGAATGATCCTGCATTTAAACTCATGGAAAGATTTTGTACTAAGATTTCTCTATAAACTTGATGACTTTAGATTTGGTGACTTGGCAACTTTGCAAATCTCTATTTCTCTTCCCACACTGCTTTATTTATCTCTACTGAGTAGCCCTATACATTATTCAAAGGATGAATTTCAGTGAATATATAGAATGTATATATTGTCACATATATATTTTTTGTCTTTCAGAAAGCTGTTTGAGGATAAGAATGTGCGCGTTTGGGAAGAGGAGGGGAGACTTACTGCAATCTTTAGCAATTCTTAATCTTTTTAAAAAATTCACCGTGGTCCAAAAAGAGAGCATGCTCAGTGCCGTTTGAGGTATTTTGTGCCACCTGGTGGAATTTTCTTGGAAGAGAATTATCAGGGGTCTGAATTACCGCTCAGCTTGATCATCACCTGAGGCATTTCTCAGTGTTTAATATTACCAGGCTAAGTATAGATTCCCTACTGTGTCAGGCAATTTAACTGCACTAGGCCCATAATAAAGATTTTTTTTTTATGTGAAAATTAGTCTTTAGCGAAAGAGACCTATTTTGTTAGCTGCTGGGTAAATTCAGGTAAGGCAATGACATCCACACTATGGGTCATTCTATTCTACTCTGGTTAATACATAGAGATTATTGCCAAACTTCTTGCAGGCAACACACAGATGTTAACACTGCTTTCCATTAGTTAGAGACAAAAGTAATTGTAATTAACCTTTTTCCTTTACCCTCACCCCCAGGAAGTCAAAACAATCTGATAATGTCATATTTAGCAATTAGTGATGTAACTGTTTACTCAAGCAGAGATTTTTTACCAAACATAAGAAGGATTTTAAAAACACATGTACTGAAGCGATAACTGATTTGGGTAGTTGAAAGTCTCCTTCCTGAGACACTCAGACTAACGCCAGTGAAAGCCATCTGGGTAGAGGCGCCATATGAATGCGTCTCTCACAGGCGGCCGCCATAGCAGATTCGGGCCAGCCGTCCATACTGTTCGTCGAACGTCCTCGCCTTTATTCTTCCGCGTTGCAACCATTAAACCACGCTCTACATTCTATGACGCAGGGTGACTCGGCACAGACAGAATTCAAGATTCCAACTCCCATTTATTCATACAGTATTCTTACATACCATGAGATTTATCATGAAGAGATAGCAATTTCTCTTCAAAGACAGATTGGTTGAAGCCAAGGATATTGCTCATTTTGCATGGAACAAAAAGGTCAAACTAACAAGGGAATGCACTAATCCAGAAAAATCCCCAAACTTTCCCATTCGGTAGTAAATAAACAAACAAACAAATAAAATCCCACCTTATTTGAAAGTAGAAATGGATGAGTCGACAAAGGGCCGTCTTTTTGGAAATACTTCCACCAAATTCCAAGGAGCGTGAATGTATGTCCTGCCTCCTCAACTCCATGGTAAATTTCGGGTGGCAAGGTTTGAGTCTAATTACACTAATTTAAGTGTGTTGTCTTTTATGTTCGATGATGGTTCATCCGAATGTGTTTTTCTCTTGCCGATGTTGGTCTAGTTTATCATAATCTACTTGGTTTAATCCATGCCTGCATATTTGTTGCCAGAAGTTCCTTCCACATTTACTCAAGTAAAGACTTTTCCTTTGGCCCGCAACTAGAGCGACTATTTGCACTGCTTGTAACTTTTGACATTTCTATCTCTTAGATTCATGTTTGCTGGCTTCTCTTGCACTAAAAGAACCACCCAGTTCTGATTGCTCTGTGCCAGGCGGGTCCCAGCAGTGCCCAATCATACTGCCTTCTGCTGGAAGTTGTTCTTCGCCAGTCCCTGGAGGAATTCCTTTACTCCACCCTGTTTGCAGCCACCCCATTAAAGCTCGTCATACAGCAGCTGCTTAGGTGTCCTCTTGTCATCTAATATCTATTTTCCATAAATATCCATGGCAGCCACATCACTGTAGTATTTGTAGGTGGACTGTGTTCCATGGCTCAGTCTTATAGACATGAAAAAGAAGGAACAGGAACCAGGGGTCTTAGCTCAGAATCACCACTCCAGCTTAATCTGAAAAGTGAGATATGGTGGTATCCCCGAAGGGACAAAGAAAAGAGGCTATTGGATCAAGAATTTTAAAGCAATGGGCATGTGAAAAAATATGTGGAAGTTGCTGTGTAAAAATCTGCATGATTTGAGGTGAGTCCATGAAGTTCTCTGAAAGCCAATATTCTTACCTGGAAAAAAAGAAAAAAAAAGAACGAATTGTACCTACTTTGTAGAATCATTTTAAGAATAGGAAACAAATTGTACAGATTAGATAGCCCAACACCTGATACAGAATGAGAGCTGAGAGCAAACATAGTACATATTGCTATTATTAAATAATTACTATGAATATTATTTTAAGGCAAAGAAAATCACTTCCTTGAAAAACCTGCAAAATGGAAGGAACTTACGGGACTAGAGCAAAAATGGAGAAGAGGAGGAAGATGAGCAGGGGTTATAGTGGAAGCTATAATGGGTGGTTTTTAGCCCATCCTAAAAATTATTGCCAAAAGGGTACATGGGAGACCAAGGTTACTGAGCTCACCAAGCTAAGATAGCAGGGACCTACATTTGAGCTGTGTCATTTATGACTCATGTTAATTTTGATAATTATTTGAACTTTTCTAGTGCTCAGGTAGGCCACTTATAAAATGCTGATATTTGATTATTTCTAATGTTTTATCATTCTATATCCCTTAATGAGACCAGAAAAAGTGAAATGCCTTGTCTGGTTATTCATATGAGCCAGGTCCTGATGGAAGAGAAGTTTAATTTATCACTTTGAACATCAGTCAGCAAACTAGACCTGTGAGCCAAATACGGCCCACTGCATTTTTTTTAAAGATTTATTTATTTATTTGAGAGAGCGAGAGAGAGAGAGTACATGAGAGGGGGGAGGGTTAGAGGGAGAAGCAGTCTCCCCGCTGAGCAGGGAGCCCGATGCAGGACTCGATCCCGGGACTCCAGGATCATGACCTGAGCCGAAGGCAGTTGCTTAACCAACTGAGCCACCCAGGCGCCCCCCCCACTGCCTATTTTTGTAAATAAAGATTTATTGGAACACAGCCCCAGTCATTCACTTACATATCATCTATGGCAGCTTCATGTTACAATGACAGAATTGAGTCGTTGTGACAGAAACCATATAGCCCACAAAACCTAAAGTTTTTACTGTCTGGACATTTATTTAAAAAAAAAAAAGTTTGGTGGCCCCTGGGCTAGACTCAAAATAAAATCCTTCAGCCAAAACAAAAAACAAAATAGTAAAACCACAGCTTTGCAAACATTTCCTTGAAGTAGTTTGGGGGATGGTTGCTTATTTTAGAAGACAAGACAGATAATTCTTTGGACTTGATCTTTTCTATTTGCTTTTCAAGGAAGGTTTAGTTGCCAGTAGTCAAATCATGTGGGAAATGATCATAAAAAGACTAAATTTGTGGTTTAAAAGAGAGAAATTACATTTTGGGGGAAAGGATTTCAACAAGTTTTAAAAGTGGCTAAGAAGCCTTTAACTGGAATAAATTCTCAGAGATGTGAGGCAGTAGAGTTTAGCTCGCTAATAACAATTCCTCTAGAAATAGAAAAACAAATCTAATTAAAGCAATGGGAGCAAATACAGAGTCATGTGTCCCCCCAAATAATGGAATTTTGAAGACAACGGAGCCCTGAATCACCTATAGGGGATTTTACCAAACACAGAGCTCAACCAGGACTCAAGACGTCCAAAGACAGAACAAACATTAGAGAAGTAAAACAAAAAGTTATTCTAATTCATAATGAAAAGAATCCTTTACCACAGAATATAAAAGAAGTGAAAACATATCACCCCCAGAAGGACAGGAGTAATAGACTGTTAAGAACAGGTGAGAAATTTTATGGAGTTGTTTTTTTTTTATATGGAAAGATTTTTTTTTTCAAGTGACTGCATGGGCCTTTCCTACCCTGTTAGCTGGCCTGCAGCCAGGTGGCCCAGTCCCCAGAAAAACCTGCCTTCTCTCGAGGTCATGGGCTCTGCAGCCCCCACCGCCCTCATGCCCTACTTTTCAATTTAGTCCCAGACAGGCGCAGAGATGGTGTCCCAGGTCTGGAGGGGGAGGGAAGCCTAGGAGGAGACGGGTGAGTATCTCTGGTATTTCCACACACTGCATGGCAACTCCTCACCGTCATTCAGACCAAAAAAGTGCCACGTGATTGTCTTGCTCACCAGGACCGAGAATCCCCACATCAGCAAGACCTGAAGCTCACATCCTGTAGGGGACACAGCATCACCCTCCAGAGGAGGCTGCTGCAGGAGTAGCAATAGAGTGAAAGGTATGGGAAACTATCAGGTAAGTTTTTTTTTTTTTTTTCTTACTCACAAACTGTATGTTTGCTGATTTTCCTTTCTTTTAAGAAATCAAAAGAACACAATGCAGTCATTACAAATCAATTGGCTGCAAAAGTGTCAACATTTGTGATATATTAGTTCAAAAACTACTGGGGCTCCCCCTGGCTCAGTAGATAGACCATATGACTCTGGATCTCGGGGTTGTAAGTTTGAGCCTCACATTGGGTGCAGAGATTACTTAAAAATAAAAGATTTAGGGGTGCCTGGGTGGCTCAGTCAGTTGACCATCTGCCTTCAGCTCAGGTCATGGTCTCAGGGTCCTGGGATCGAGCCCCGCATCGGGCTCCCTGCTCAGCGGGAGGCCTGCTTCTCCCTCTTCCTCTGCTGCTCCCCCTGCTTGTGCTCTCTCTCTCTCTCTCTCTCTCTGTCAAATAAATAAAGAAAATCTTTAAAAAAACATTTTTTAAATCTTTTAAAAATCTCTACAGACGAGTGCATAAAAGTACTTTACACTAAAATGTCAACTGTTCTTTTTCTGAGTGGTGAAACCTGATTGCTTTTTTTCCCCATAATGTGCCTACTTCCTAAATGAATTTATGTTGTTCCCATTCCTAGAAAAAGTGTAATCGATACTATCAGTGCTTAAGCCGCCCTCCTGACTCCTTGTGGCCGGTGCTCCTGAGGAGCCAGGACGCCAAGGGATGGTGTCTTCGAATACAGGGATTGGTTTCCTCAGTGCTTGGGTAGGGTACACACCCAGGGCGTTCTCATGACCCCACAACACACCCCAAATCCCCGCTGTCGTGGGCTCCTTGTACAAAATCACATCCAACTCCCCCTGAGTGTGCCATGGAATTTCCTGAAAGTCACACCCCTGCCTTCCGTTCCCCTACTGAGCATTCAACATTCCCCTTCGCCAGCAACTCTAATGACAAAAGTCACTGCTGCACCAGGGTCCCTTAGAAGGAGCTTTTACCTACTTCTCAGGACACTTGTTCATCATCATACATACAGGTGTTCCTCGGCCGTAAGTTCTCCCAGGGACCAACGGTGTGCACTTCCTTTGAGCAAGCTAGAGCCCCCGGTACAAGTGCTGGTGACCCAGATACCGAAGAGGGCAGCGGAACCAGAGAGCGCTGCTTTCCCTTCTCACACCACCCAGTGTTTAGCAGAACCGATGAGACTAGGGCCATAGCCCCAAAAGGTCAGTCATCTTGGAAAAGCCATTTTGAGTAAGTAACAATGTAGAAGATGACTGTCTTGTGATAAATGTGGTGATGGATCACCTATTTGGTTGTCCTGTTAAGTTATTCCCAACACCCTCGTTTTTTTTAAGATTTTATTTATTTATTTGAGAGAGAGAGAGAGCAGGAGCAGGGGGAGGGGCAAAGGGAGAAGCAGACTCCCCGCGGAGCAGGGAGACCAGTGTGGGACTGGATCAGGACCCTGGGGTCATGACCTGAGCTGAAGGCAGATGCTTAACCGACTGAGCCACCCAGGCGCCCCTTCCCAGCACTTTCTTTTCAATTGTTTGGTAGATCATTTTAGCTTATCACCACCCCGACTTATACCTTCTCCTACTTTATTCCCTGAACCTCTCTGAGCTCCGTGTCGGGTTTCCGGGCACCGGACGTACTCTCCTGTCCTGTCTTGCAGCCTTCTATGTACCAGTCATATCTGCTCAAGTGGAGTCTTTAGGGCTGGCTGCCACCTCCTTATGCCTGACCTGAGCTGTAAACGCCTTGGGGCTGGCCACTCGTCTTTTCACGTCTCATTGTGCACTTGCAGCCAGCAATGGCGCTGGGGGGTGAGGAAACACGACTTCTCTGCTGCCCAGCCCGCTCCTCCCCACAGTAGAGACCACCTCAGCTGAACGACCAAGAGCCAGAAGTTGAAGGCCATCGATCAGTAAGAAACGGGTGTGACATACAGTTTCACGTGACTCACTCGTCAGGTGGAAGGCAGGTGAGGGGCTGCACAGCTGAAGAGGGAAGGCATGCTTCGGAGTCAAACATCTACTTTGCTCATGTAAGCAGGGATAATCACTTTGGCAGGTAAAAGTTTGAGAAGAAAACCAACACTGGGAATTAACAAGAGTGAGCTGGAAAAACTCCCAAGGGGTTTAAGTGGATCAGTTATTCCAACGGATAGAAATACAGAGTGGGTCATATGTGGGGCATGTTTGCTGGCGTCGTTCACTGCTCTGTCATGACGAGCCCACACCCCATCATGGATCTTTCAGTGACTGCCTGGGACACCCTTTCCGCATTTAGGCTGGTTCGTGGCTTACCGTGCTTTGGAGGCCAAATGCCTGGCTCTATGACTTTCCCTCTGTGCAGACTTGGTCAGAGAATCAGCCTCAAGGACTGACTGGGGGAAATACAGGAGACAAGGGGCCTGTGCCTGTGCTCAATAAATAATCCCTATTGTTTGCTATCATGCTCTCGATGGAAGAGAAACCGCTGTGTAGACTTTTGTCAGAGCATCTCTAATGCCGACACATGCACACACGGACACACGTTACGTGCTGCTATCTTATTCACTCATTGTAAATATGGTGCACCTCCCCAGCAACATTTTAAGCACATCGTGGGTAGAGAGTCTTATGCTACTATTTTTGACTGATCTAACATATTTGAAATGGTTTTCTCCCCCTATTCTTTGACTTAATAATAGCATTCTTTGATGTATAAATTGGGCTGCTATGTATCTGAAAATGATATTCTTTCAGCTTTGTCAGTTATGATAGTTTATTTTGCAATCCATCAAGTGATTTTGAATATCTGCTTGTGTGCTATAACCTAGCACGCCAGAGAAAAAGTAGGAAAAGTGAGCACAACAAGTTGGTGGGGGGTGTCCACAGAGTCGTTGGCATCTCTTCACTTCCCATTAATCCTGGGGTCTCCCATGGCCACGGCCTCTTGCTCGCCTTCCCTGACACTGGGGCTGGTGCAGAGACATGCAGGACGCTGCTCTGACACCCCACAGGTGGTGGAAACTAGAGGTCAGGGGTGAAGAAGGGACGGTGGAGTACACCTGGACACCTTGTGTGTAGGGACGGGAGTGAGGGAAGGTGGACTCACCTGGCAGGACGCATGAAGGGCGAAACAGCAGGGGATGGTTCTGTTAATTCCTAGAGGTCTTCAGTGGGAAAGCCCTGAGTGAGACTAGGCAGCGAGATTTGCAGGGGACCCAGAAAGCAGCATTACAGAAAATAAGAAAGGAAACATTTTCTAGGAAAAAGATTACATGTGGGTGCTTCGGAGGTTGTTCGACGAGCCCCAGAGGAAGCCGATCGATGCAGCAATTAGAAGGAGACCGGTGCCTGCCAAGGGCCTGAGCATCCTGCATCTTCCCTGGAGCACAACCTGGCAATGTACCAGAACTTCAGATCTATAAACTCTTCACCCAATAATTCCATCCTAGAAATTTATCCCAGGGCACAATTGTGGAGGAGTATGAAGATTCGGGTCTCAGCAGATATAAGACTATTGTTGGTGACAATGTTTAACAAGCAGGGTCAGTGAAACTCAGGATGAGATTTTGCAAAACAATGAAACATTGACTATGATGCAACTGTTAAAATTGATACGGTGACGTAATTATTGTAAAGATGCACATCATATATCTTACAGTGAAAAAAGCAGCTAACAAAATGGTATGTCTATCTTTCCCTTTTCTTGAACATCCATACACAAATGTAATGGTTTTCTCCATCTAGCAGGGCAAAGTTAACACCAAAAATAAGAACACGCTGAATGAACCTCGGTTATACTACTTTTCCGCGGCTGTGTGACCTCCAGCCGGTTATTCATCCCCTTTGCCTCCATTCCTTCACTTGTGAAATGGGAGGGCAATAATTGGCAATAACTGGCATCTCTTCACTTCCTTGAAGAGTTGTCGGGTGTAAGCAGATAAAGTGACATCACTTACAAAAGTAATTCCATGTGTTTGCTATTATTGCAACAGGTCATATTTTTTAAATTTTCTTCTTTTTTTGAATCTATACCTTCTTCTTCTTCCAAAATAAAAAAAATATTCATGGTAATTTTTTGGGAAAGTACAATTATTGATGACATTCAAAAAATGGCTTTTGACATAGGAGCTACAGAATATCTTTCTGGGGTTCATATCTTTCAGAATGATATTGTTGGAGGACCTTGGGAAGAATTAGAATGGCCATTTTAGACCTAACCATGTTGAGACCTTGAATTGAAAAAGTCTACTTTGAAATTTACCACGGGCAAGTTTTCCTGACACATGCACAATTATTAGCAATTGAATTTTAGACATTCTGTTTTCTCTTAATTGCGATACATCTATTCAAAATACCAACATGGCTTTCAAAAGTTTGGAGGTCTCCCTCACATGGCTTTGAACTTGATTTAAAAAGAGAAAAGATAATCTGGAATGTTTATTCATTCCGGTTGGTTTTTAAACAGTTTTGTAGTTCCGCTAAGGATCTTTTTTCCTCAAAAAAGCCAAGTTTTCATTTTTCTTCAAATTCAGAATAATCTTGTTTTATTCTGATTCAATAGCATATGCAGTACCTAGCATAATATATACATATGGAAGATTGTCCTTGATTAGTAAGAATGTATTTCTAAAGTAACTCATGCCATTTGGCATGGAATTGTTGATACATTTTTATTCATATTTTTCTTTTAATAGTATTATCACAATTACTGTAAACTATACCTTTTTAGAGACAGCATTTGACTAAAAAATTTATGTAACATTTTAAAACCTCAAAAAATGAATATGAACAATAGAAATTAATATAGGACTGATATAGCTCCATCAGGAAAAAAAATCATTCTAGTTACCTATGAAAGGATTTATTTTTAACAAACAAATCAATCTTTCACTTTTTATTTGAGAAAACAAATGGAGTGATATGTGGAATTAATGCTTTATTTTCAAAGTAGAGTGAGTTGCATCCAAACCCATCAGCCAATTGCATTTGGAAATTTGCTGTAGAGTTGGGAGCAGTCCTCACAGCATCTCTAGCTACCGGGTTTCTTGCAGAAGATGAATTGTGTGGCGATCATACAATGTGTCTAAAAAGGAATAGACAGTAATACTAAGTTGTTAAGAAGAGAAGAAATGCAGTGTGAAAACCTTTCAGAATCTAAATATTGTGTACTCACATTGTTAATGGGTGCTTCCATAGCACCCCATGTCCGTACTCCTCCCTCCGCGGCCCTAGGACACACACACACACACACACACACACACACACACACGCTGTAACAAAGTTAGTTATCTTCTGTCTTCCTTGCTGACTTCAAGCCAACATCAAGAGCAGAATTTGCATCTTATGTGTTGCGACGATCACCCTGCCTCACACATAAGCAGTGGCTACATGATGCGAAATTCCTCAGGGCTTCTGTGTGGGTGCTGAACCCAAGGCACAGTGCACTCTAAGCAGCTGCTACAATTCTGTTCCTCAGTCCCGCACCGGACACCATCCCACCAACAGCTCTCAGGACTGAGGCTGGGAACCCACTGCCAAAGGACATGGTAAGGAATCTTGCCAGAAGCGCACGGACTTTGTATAACTTCACATGGGAACTGGAAGTAAGTAAAGGCAAAAAAGCCAGAAAATCAAATTTCCTTTTTTTGCATTTTATTTCTATCATCTCTTGGTTATTAGTGAGTCTTTCAGCATCAAAATGGAAAAAGCCAACTAAAACATTCCATTTGTGACTTAATTTCTCCTGGTAGAATACAATGCTGATAGCCAAAGGTCAGGATTTCAGCATTTTCTCGGTGCCTTTTATTTTTAATCCTTCTGCACTGACTTTATCATTTTTAATACCTATTTAAGTAATTCAGCTCACCCAATTATTCTTTAACAAATTTTTATCGATGACCCCTCTCTAGTATGGCATGCGGGTTGCTTGCTATTAGCTTAATGTCGTACAATTAATATCTTCTCGGCATTCCTTCTTTATTCAACAAGTAGTACTGGTAGGGGCCAACCTATCTTTTAAAGGTAAACCTTGTCCAGTTAAACACAAGAATGAAATCACTATAGATCTATTATTTCTCGGAATAGAATATCTCCATTTGCATAAAATATTCTTCCTTTGACAAGTTGCCAGGAAGAAACACCTCATGCCCATTCTTCACAGTGCTCTTTCTATGGCATTAAGAATAGAAGAAATTACCATGGTGGCCTTAAAACTATTATTCTCTCCCCTTGCACCTCCTGGCCCCTCCTGATTTACAATATCGTGCCTCTTTGAGAGCTCTGTCACTGAAATGCCCAGATAATGGACAAAGGGGAGCCTCTTACATAATGTAATTTCACACTATGGAAACTGGTTCATAGGTTGGAATAGTAGGGTCAAATGCAGAGCCTATAACCCTTAGGTTGGTTGAAAAATAATGGCTGGAGTCAAAATTTAAATAAAATTTAAATCTCAACAACTAAATGATCTATAAGCTTTAGGGACAAGTGGCTAGTAGACCAATCACATGCTTAAATACCAAAGGGAAAGAACATAGGTAGAGTGCTATCATATTAGAAATAATACGGCTGCTTAGGGGGCAAATGTCTTTCTTCGAATATAAGCATGCAAAGTAATGCTTCCAAATGTAAGACTCATGGCCCATGAGGAAATGGGATTGTTGGCCATTTCAGAATAAAGACATCCTCTATCAATAGGCAAGTGTGATGTTATTTTTACCTGTCGACTTGACTGGTCCACATGATGCCCAGATATTTGGTGGAACATGATGGGATGTGTCTGGGAGGGCATTTCTGGACGAGGTTCACATTTGAATACACACACACACACAAACACATCCTATTGATTCTATTTCTCTGGAGAACACTGACTAGTACAGCAGTGTTTGGGGAAAAGCTCAGACCGATCTCCTATCTATAAATGGTGAAGAACCATCCACTCACCCTGGTGTGAAGCATCATGTTCTGGGAAGAACCAGGGTCAGAGCAGCAAAAGAATGATCTATCACAATTCATGATGGTTTGACCAGTGGTGCTACTTGACTACTATCCATATGACACCCCCAAGGTTTAGATAACCTTTACATTTCTTATGCCTCTAAATTGGTTTGGAAATCTGTCCAGTTGACATTTAAACACTTGCCTTTGGCACATTCAACTCTGAGGGAGCTCTAGCAGATGGATTGCTGGATTGATGTCTGCCTCTTATAGGCATGTGCCCCATCCTCATCTGGACAATTCTGGAGATCAAAATATTGGGTATACTTGTGCCATCGGTTTCTTAAAAAAAAGTTATCATTTTCAATTTCTCAGTCGTGAGTGACAGCTTTTAAAAAGGGAAAAAGGGAATTACCAGCCCCAGTTGGTTGGTTTCTCTGTTTCTTCACTTGTAATACAAGCGGTTCTCACTTTGCAAATGGGCCAAGGGTCTGCATGCAGATCTTCTAGCTGATCTTGAAATTCCAGCCCTTGTTTATTTTTCATTGGCCAAATCAGACAAGCTGTCTAATCCATAGATTATTCACCTCTAAAAAGGGAGTGTATTAGATTCCTGGATTTACTGTAACAAAGGACCACAAACGTGGGTGCCTTAAACAACAAATTCATTCCCTCCCTTCTAGAAGCCAGAAGTCCAAGAGCCAGGAATTGGCATGGTTGGTTCCTCATGGAGTTCTGAGGGCAAATCTGTCCCAAAACCTTCTCCAGCCTCTGGTGATGCCTGCCAAACCTTGGTGTTCCCTGGTTCATAGATGTATCTTTCCGGTCTCTGCTTCCCTGACGTCTCCTGGCTCTCCTCCCCCGGGGGTCTCTATATTTATATTCTTCCTCTCTTCTTATAAGGATACGAGCCACAATGGGTTAGGGCCTATCCTAACCCAGTATGACCTCAAGTTAACCAAATAAAGTCATATTCTGAGGTTCAGGAGTTAAGACTTCAACCTTTTTTAGGGGACCCAATACAACCCAAACCTGGTGCAATCATTACACTTGCTTGGTAGATCTGGGAGCATTGGGTGCCCAGAGTGGCACTCATTGGTGGCAGGTGTTCCAGTTATAAAGGGCATTTTCTGACCCTAAAATCTCATAGTGGTTTATAAGCTATGGAACACCAATGTAGACCACTATTTCTGGCTTCTAAATTGGGTTGCCAAGGAGCATACCTCTATGTGACATGAGAAAGCCCCTTGAAGGGGCAACTTCCTTGTGGCCTCTGTAGAATCATCTTACCAAGTGTGTCCGGAGAAAGACGATGGCCATTCTGCGTATCCCTGCAGTGTGAATACCTTCCATTTGCATTAGGGGAAATGTCACCTACACCTGCTCACCTGCATCACACGAGTGATGCATCCTCAGAACAGACCTGTGAGGGAGAGAGACACCGTGGTGATGGTGACTTTGTGGAGATGCTCAGGGCACGCACATCACATCATGTGGGTCACCTTATTAGAAGGCCCTTTGTGACAAAATATCACCTCCCCTTACGTGCAACGCTCTCTGCGTAGCCTGCTCTTTATTTCCTGAACAGGGCTAACTACCTGGCATGGGGTACATTTATATGTGATTTTGTTTGTGGTTCTTCTCCCCACCGCAGACTAAAACCCCATGAGACTGGGTGCTTTTATCTGTGTGGCCCCCTGCGCATCCCTCGCACCTCAGAAAGGATGAATAAATCAATGAACAAATAAAACAAAGATGGTTGGGGCGCCTGGGGGGCTCAGTTGGTTCAGCGACTGCCTTCGGCTCAGGTCATGATCCTGGAGTCCCAGGACTGAGTCCCACATCGGGCTCCCTGCTCAGCGGGGAGTCTGCTTCTCCCTCTGACCCTCTTCCCTCTCGTGCTCTCTCTCTCTCTCTCATTCTCTCTCTCAAATAAATAAATGAAATCTTTAAAAAATAAATAAATAAATAAATAAATAAATAAATAAATAAATAAATAAAAAGAACGATGGTTGGATGAGAAGTAGACTAAGCGAGTTGCCTCGTGCACACCCACCTACGATCCAAATCCAAGTGGTTCTGACGTTGGAGCCCATGTCCCGTGAGCATGACAGTTGGGCTATCTCTCAAGTCATCCCCCTCCCCAGCCTTTAGAATTCAGGAACAGAGAAGAGGTGCTACCAGGATGCGCAAGGTCTTAGGACCCAACTTCCTCTTCTCTTCACTTACCTGCACCCCCAAAATACTGCAGTCGATAACCCCATGACTTTCCTAAGACCCACATTTCTAAGGGGGGAAATAGCCCGACCATCTGTGACAGCTGATGTTTTGTGAAATGTCAGAAAACATACATACAATCTAACATCAGAGTTGGAAGAGAAGTGAGAGATTATTTTCATCCGAACCCTCATTTAGCTGATACGACACGTGGTCCCTCCTCCCAGCTGCTTGAAACACAGATGAATATTTGATGCACACTTTATTTTATATTTTGTCTTTCTCAGATTTATAAGAGGTTTTTTGTTTTGTTTTGTTTTGTTTTGTCTCCTATAAGAATCAGAGAACCCCTCTGCATTGGACGTCAGTCTACATTTCTGTGCATTTCCCACATCAGTTATTACAATAAAATGCTGGATTATTTCTTAGTCGTTTTGCCCAGGAAAACATATTTCAAGAAGCCTGGTTTCTTTTCATTATTTTTAGGCTCAGGAACTATGGAACTTCGTTACTTTGTGGACCAACCTATCACTTCGCAAATCTACTATCAGGAACAATTCCACATAAACATCTGCCTTTACTGGAGATGGCACCTCCTTTAATGAATTATGATGCGTAAGCAGTGAACCGTTTTGCAGGCAGAGGCTCAAACCTCTATGTTGGGTTCCAAACAGACTTACAGTTGTTTAGGGGGTCCCAGAAATTGCCGGAAAAGTGTCTTCTAAGAAGAGCAGAATCTGGGTTGGTCAAAAATGCAGCAGGGAGGGATGTCCCTCCTCTGCAGAGAGGCACCCAGTGGTCTTTATGCAGCACAGAGGTGGGCGCATCCCATGTTGAATGCTTGCACACTCACTGTGTCGGGTAGGCGAGGATGAAGAACAGTTCGCCCACTTGCTGTACATGAATGCAAATGCACACCAAGTGCGCCTTTTGGGAGGCCTGCATTGTATCCTACAAAGTCCCCTCTGATGCCTCAGGAATAAGAGTGAGGAATGCTGATCCCGCAGCCCTGCCGGTCAGGAGACTGTGTCATTGTCACCGCTGCTGGGTGCAGTGCCTGGCCCCTGGAGGCCTGGGGAGGGGAGGCCAGGCAGTTCTGGATGAGACCGGGGCTGTCAGCACCAGCCTGGAAGGCCAGGGAGGCCATACGGCGCGGCCAGATTTGTTGTGAAAAACATTTAGACTCTATATTTAATGTCTGGAGCTCACCATTCCTGCCATCTCATGCATGCAGAGAAGTGGAGATTCCAACACACGGGAGGGTGGGGCGGTCCCTTTTAGGAATCTGGCCGGCTTGGCTAGAAATGCCTGGCAAGCCAGAGCCCCTCCGAGGAGACAGGCCCCCTGCAACCTGCATCCATGGGCACTGCTGTCTGCCAGCAAGTTAGCAGCCTCTGGAGGAGCCAGCAGCTTACGTGCAGGCTGCCGCCCGCAGTGATCCTGCACCCCACCTGCAGCCAACGGCCTGGCTCTCCCAACCCAATTACCTGCCAACCACCTAAAATGGCCCTGTGGGAGAGGGGGGTCCCCTCTCTCATTTCCACAGGCCCGGAGGGGACAGAAGGAAGGGAGAGGGCAGGAATGGAAATGAGGGCAGAGAGCCTTGGAGAACAAGGGCCTGCTTGGCACCGGGCCCTGCTTTTCCCAGCAGCCAGTGCAGTGCTGGCAAGGGCTCCTGGCCAGGCTCCTTCCAGGAGGGGCGGAGCAAACCTGCTCGGTCACCATGGCAACTAGTCTCCCTGGTTACCCCAAGGGGGAGGGGCCGGGCCTGCAAGAGAGCAACGTGGGCCAGGGCTTAGGCTCCAACAGGCACCTCTGCACAAAGCCCCTGCTTGGGGATGGAGCCCCCCAGCAGGTCTGGAAGGGCCCTCTGAAGCCAGAGGCTTTGGGGGTCAAGTCTGATCACCTGGGGCTGCTGTGCAGGGAAATGAGGAGGCCATCACCAGATGTTCCCTTAGGGCCCGGGGAAGGCCCAAAAGTCCCAGCACTGAGGCCACCCGCTAGGTGACTGGAAGATCTAGAAGTGATCCCTGTGACACTCAGAGCGCCCTTCCAGGGGGGCAGCATCAGCCTGGACGCTCCGCAGAGAAGACAGGGTGTCAGGGCACTGGGACTGACCGCAAACCTTCGGAGCTCTCTGCTTCTCCTGCCTTCCCTCCTGCCTGGCACCCTGTCCTCTCTCTGTGCGCCCCCCTCCCTGTCTGCCTCGCTTTCCCCCGCCCTCCCTCCCTCCCTCCTTTCCCCTCCCTTTTCCTCCCTCCCCATCTCTCCCTCTGGCTCTCCCTCCCTCCCTCCCTCCTTCTCCCTCCTCCCATCCCTCCAGCCCACCCTTTCCCTCTCTCTGTTTCTCTCTCCCTTTCCCTCTTCCCCACCCTCCCTCTCCCCCTCCCCTTCCTCCCTCCCCCCTCCACCCCCACCCCTTCCCACTGCCCCTCCCCCTCCTCCCCTCCCCCTCCCCCTGTCTATACAGATGGAACTCTGACACCTTGGCTCAGACATAGTCCTGTAACTCTTTTTTTCTTTTTTTTTTAAGATTTTATTTATTTATCTGACAGAGAGAGACACAGCGAGAGAGGGAACACAGGCAGGGAGAGTGGGAGAGGGAGAAGCAGGCTTCCTGCGGAGCAGGGAGCCCGATGCGGGGCTCGATCCCAGGACCCTGGGACCATGACCTGAGCCGAGGCCGGACGCTTAAGGACTGAGCCACCCAGGTGCCCCTCTCCTGTAACTCTTGAAGGAACTAGGAAGCTAGTACTTGAACATTCAAGAAGGATCCTTTAACTATCTTCAGTCTTTGCCGATTTATTTCCTGTTATCAAAAAAGAAAAAGAAAACAAACGAAACCTGCAGAGCCCAGAAACCAGATCACTGGATGGTCTCCTGTGGAGGACTTGTCCTGTTCTGGCAGATGTGGGTGCTGGGGACTCGGATTCTGGGGGATGTCCTGCGTCAGTAGCAGATGGGAGAGAAGATGGCCCACGGAGTCCAAGTACCCGCAGATTTCTCTTCACCTCGCATCACGCATGTTCTCAGGGAGACTTTCTCAGCACACAGTCACATTCAGGGTGAGTACTGTTCCCCCGGAGGAACGGCCTGCCCACCATAGGGATAATAGCGAGTAGCAGCTCTGGGAGTTGCTTTCTTGCTGGAGGAAACTTGCTTAAGTTTTTGGGAAGATCACCTGGGACTTGTACCCCATCGCTGTGACCCTCCTAACTGCCAAACTCACCCACAAAACAACCTGTGGTCTCGATGCCTCCCAAGGTCCAGGTGGACGAGCCTTTGGTGGTCCCTGAGGCAGCAGCTGGGGGCACCATGCCTGCCCCGAGCCACAGAAGCTCCCAAAGAGGAGGGGCCGCACCAGAAATCCGCGTGGCCTGGCTGGTCTTGGCGCAATGTGCGACAGCTCTGCGGGGAGAGAGAGAAGCTCAGAGTACCTGGGTGAATCACAAGGTTTCTTACCCCAGGATTCATTTCAAGGGTGTCCGAGGCAAACAGCAGATTACAAACACACCTTCTGGGAAACTTAGGAAGTGAGGTTGAATCTGTGCCATTTTGTACCCCTTAAAGACTCAGGAAGAGCCTTGAATGTGCCTTATGGGCCAAATCCTCTGGTTCAGCAGAGTCAAAATAATGGGAATTAGCCTGCTTCTATATATAACTCTGAAACCTCCTACACATCCTTTTCACCTAAGTACAAAGAGGATTAATCATTAATGTTTATAAAAAGATCTGAAGAAAAAAATCATTACTCGTAAATGCTAAATATTATTAAGGATTTGGATAACAACATCAAGATAAATATAAAATATGAAATAAGAAGTGCCATGTATTTGCTACATCTATTAGTAACAACCTCTGGGATACATGTGTGCGGGCCAGTGAAAACACCAGGTTTTTGGGTGTTCCTTTGGGGTCATTTGGACAGCTGACATGATTGAGTTTAGAAAATCATTCAAGGCTCCCTATTACCCAGGGATATTGAATTACACAGACTTAGATGACTTCCATGAAGCTTGCTTTATAGGTATCTCTGAGATGGTCTCATAGGCTCTTCAGGCTATTAATAAAATGGAACACTATTTGATGTTCAGAGGCCTGACATCTCACACCAGAAACTCAGCTTTCTTTATACTTGTAATACTTTTTACATGTTAAGACCTCAAATCAACACAGAAGATTCAGTGAAATGAACCACTATCCACTTCCATTAAATGCGATGGAAGCAAATGGACGATTCATGAATTTTCTAATTGTTCTTCTCTGTGCAGAACATAAGCGCTAATATTTCATCATGTTTCAGGGCCAATTCTTTTTATCAAATAAAGGGTAATAAATAGGTGGTTATGACTATAGAATTTATTAGAAACATTACTGTAGAATTTATTAAATGCAAACAGATCACCCCAAATTGAAGTGAGTTTACAACTTGCAAAGTTACCTATGGCAAGTCCTCTCATCTGTCCCACGTCTGTATTATTCCTATTTTACCGATAAAGAACCACTTGTCAAGTTACCCAGGGCTGCCCCTTGCGCTAGGAGGGACAGGTACGAAGTTAACAGCTCAGCACCTGGGTGGCTCAGGAGGTAAGCATCCAACTCTTAAGTTCAGCTCAGGTCGTGATCCCAGGGTCTTGAGATCAAGCCCTACATTGGGCTGTGCACTCAGCTTGGAGTGGGCTTGAGATTCTCTCTCTCTCTCTTCCCCTCTCTACAAAAATAAATGCATAAATGAAACTTAAACAAAAAAGTTAGTGGCTCGCTGGGAACACATTCTCTGACCCAGTTGCAAAGTAAAAGCATGAAGAATAGAAGTGTGGGAAGAGTTGTTCACCTGCAGACCTGTATGTAGGCACAGAGATAAAGTTTCTGGTTCTAACTCTGAAGCTCGTTCTGTTTGTTTTTAACCACACTCACATGCACAAAACAGAGAACCCAGCCATGAAGCGCCACACGTGTTTGCAGCAAAGACACAGAAGGTATCTCCTTATATGAGGGCAGAACACGGGAGAGTCCCACCGCTGAGTCCCCCGTGTCCCAGGAAACAGTGACAGGGTGTCACTGGCTGTGACTGGCACGGAGTTAGAGTCAGGGTGTGCTCCTGGGGCGCCTCTCAAGGGAAGCAAGCAGCAGAGAACAGTGAGCTTCGGTCTTCTAAACAGACCCAGTGACAAAAGGGATACATCCCCTAAGACTTCACAGACCTAATTAAGATTTTTTGAACCTGATCAAAACATTAATTACTCTGTACAAACTCAGCAAACATCTCGATGTCACATCTTATGACTGTTTCTTTCAATTGCTGTCCTGGGAAGATAGAAATTGAAATAGCACATCATTAAGTAGATGATACATCTCTCTTCCCCCTTGTTCTCATGGGTATTGAATCTTCACTGACCGTTTTGGTTTTCTTTATAGTCAACCAGGTAGCATATGGGAATACCTATTACTAATATCTATTGAACGCCGACCCTTGTCAGGCACTTTACTTTCGCTCCTCTACTTAATCTGTCAATAAAATTACCAGAGAGATTTTAGTATTTGCATTTCATGTGCATTTACACTCAGAGAAGTCAAGAATTTGCTCTAAGTTACACAGCTAGTAATTGACAAACCTCCAGGCAAATCCAAGTCTGCCTGAGGTCCCTACACCCTTCTCCTCACACCAAACCCACCTCATGACAAGGGAGGGTAAAGAAGGCAAATCTGCCCTGTCTATATCTGCCCTGAAATGCACTGGAGACCTGGCTTCCTGAACTGTGAGAACAGAGCATTCATTTGTTTGCACCTAATTTAACATTGCTGTACTAGTGTCCATCTCCATTTCCTCCCCCTGGGTGTTTGTGTGTGTGAGCGGGATTGCTTACGGATTACGTGCTATCCTGACTGAGCCCTGGAAATACATGGAAGCGTGTTCACAGAAATTGTTCTTGATACTCTTTTAATGGATTTCAATGAACATTAATCCAGGAGAGATCATCTGCTGTAAGCCAGCGCTGGGAGTGTCCTTGGCTCCCAAAGAAGACATTTCCAGAGCCTGAAGGGCACGTGGGCTTTCATCTTGTGTACATGTCTGCGTCGCTTCCTTTTCTTTCCATACATCAAACTCTCTCCTCACGTTTCCAAATACTTTGAAGGACATTCCCCTTGTCTTGTCTCCCGTGCCGGGAGCTGATGGCAAACTTTAACGTCAGCCGGATTCGCTCTCAAGCAGACTACACGGCACTGAGAGTTGGTCATGAAGAATCCAGGTGTTGAGCAGAAGGCAGGTGCAAGCCCAGGTGTGGTCTCCTCCAGAAGAGCCACAGGCAAGATATTCCCTTCCTGCCAGCAGACACTTGCGGAATTACTAAATACACAGAAGTTCTTTGAGAAACTAAAATAGCCATACCAATATTCTGTGCGTTGTATTCTTCGGCCCCATGGGGGTTCCTTTAAGGCTTATTTATGCTTTTTTTTAATACCCAGTTCCCCCAATCCTTAGAATCTGGTTTTCGCATCCCCAGAATCTGAAAAACAACAAACTGGAAGGAGGAGGCGGTGTTTTCATTGACCAGCATGCAGCCCTCGGGGAGAAGGGGACTTGAAAACAGGGTAACAAGAACAGTATGGGAGGGAAAGAGGAACCACCAGCATTCTGGAACACACAGAGAAGCGACGCGAGTGCCTCCACTCCTTCTGAGAACCAGCGTCCATGAGGAGGAGCCGGGCCGGATCGGGGTGACAGTTGGTTCCTTCATCTCTGTTTTAGGAGGAGGAAAGGGTGCAACATTTGGGGGAAAACGATAAAATTTTGAAGGTGCGAGCACCTGGAATGATGTCTGTGTTATTGGGAAATAACAGCTGGAGAGTCCCTCCCTACCTGGCAGTCTTCTTCACCAGGAGCCATGACTCTAAAATTGCTCTGCGCGGGCAGAGGCCAGCTCCACTCACCTGGCCTGTTCACCTGGCCCCCGGCCCACTCACCTGGCCCCCAGTCCGTTCACCTGGCCCCCAGTCTGCTCACCTGGCCCCCAGTCTGCTCACTCTGTCCCCGGTCCACTCACCTGGCCCCCAGACTGCTCATCTGACCCTGTCCGCTCACCTGGCCACCGGTCCATTCACCTGGCCCCCGGTCCACTCACCTGGCCCCCAGTCCGTTCACCTGGCCCCCAGTCTGCTCACCTGGCCCCCAGTCCGTTCACCTGGCCCCCAGTCTGCTCACCTGGCCCCCAGTCTGTTCACCTGGCCCCTGGTCCCCTAACCTGGTCCCCGGTCCACTCACCTGGCCCCTGGTCAGCCTGGGCCCCAGCACGCACCCATTAGCAGACTGAAGCCAATCAGCCCTGGACTTCAAACGTGTCTGCTTGCTGTGAGTCCGGTACGTTTTGTGCTTCAGGCACTCTTTCTAAGCCTCCATATAAATTATTTATGTGGCAAAGAAAAGATCACTTCCTCCTCACATGAAAATAATAACAGGAAGCTTCAAATTATGTACTTACATGTGGCAAAACATGAATCATTTATTCGGTTACTCCTTGCCCACTAGTGACACTGAGAAATAACGCTAGTGGGAGCACTCATCTTTCTCTTGGAGGCTCGACATCATGCTAAGCATTTACTCATTTCACCTTAGTTAAAATTCACAATCCTCAAGGGTTCAGACTATTACCCCATTTTACAAATGAGGAGATGGAGGCCCAGAGATTTATGTAACTTGCCCAAGGTCACGCATCTAGAGAGGAATCCAGAAAGACAAGTTGAGGGCGTTAGTCTCAGGGTCCCATCGCTAGCAGCGATGGGACCCACCCTAGAGCCTTTGTGGACCTCACCTTATGCATGTGGTCTGGTCAGCGGGCCCGGCCCTTATCACCCACGGGGCCACTCTGCTGACCACGTCTGGGTAGGAGGGGAGATCCTTGGCTTCAAGCGGATGAACAAACATTGTTTTAATTTCAATACTGTCCCTTCCATGGCTTGCTGGAGAAGGATTTCAGAAGGGGGATCTGCAGGCAGAGAAGGAGGGGCTCTTTGGGAGAACATAAGGGAGGGACCAGACGTGAGAGAGGGGAGGGAGGTCACACAATGGTCCAGCCACTTGATCGTGTGCCAGCTGGGAGCTGGGAAGGAAGCTGTTCATGAGGACACAAAGGAGGGTCCCCCCAGGACAGTGGTGAGGGTCACGGCTGGGGGCAGCAGTAGCTGTGGTTACCATGGCCAGAGCACGCGTGAGGAGGGGCAGGGGTGGAGGAAGGGCTAACAAAATCTGACCTGGAAACTGGGGTAAGGGATCAAGTTCCTGCAGCTACTGCTGGTGTGGAAGGTGCTTCCTTAACTTTTAAAGCCTTCCCCCTCGTGCACGATGCGCTGTGGATGTGGATCAGGCAAGAGCCTTTTTCATCCCCAGAGAGCCTGGGGCTAAGCATTTACTGGCACGCCCGTTGCTCGCTTCCCTCGGAATCAGGCCTTTCCAGTACACGTGCAGAGCTAACTCTGACAAGAGAGGCACGCAGAGACGTCCCGCAGGACCCCAGAGGGCCAGGAGCCTTCATCCCAGGAAGCAGTGTCTGATAAATGGAAAGAGGCATCAGATTTCAGCGAGGCAGAGATGGCTGTCGCAGGGCAGCGTGGGCCCTCTCTCCGCGGTCACCAGAAGCACTGTCCACACCGGGCCTCCCTCGGAGCCTTGAACACGCCAAGTTCACACGCCAAGCCTGTCCTCCACAGCTTTCCAGCCCTTACCTGGATGGCCCCCCGTGCACCCTCATTCCCTCTCGTGGAAACCAGTCATTTCCTCCTTACTGCCTTTCTGGAAGGTCCTGAGTTTGTGCATCAATTTGTTTGCTATTTGTTTATCTTTGGCCTCAGCCTCTGGGGTGGTCCCCCCATGGGATCCAGGATGATGACTTTGATGACTTTTACAACTCTATCCCAGGTGCCTGACCCCCTGCCTGGAACAGGTAGGCCCTCAGGAAATACTTGATAATTGTTTGTTCACCAATTAAGTTGAGTATGTGAGGAAGGGCATCTGATACAGAGGGGCAGATGCAAGCTCTCTGACGAATGGTCTCTGGGAGGCTAGAGGACTAGATCTCACTAGAAGCCAGCTGGGGTCTCCTCCAGGAAGGCAGCACCAGACTTTCATTCATGTGTGACAAACGGGCAGCCATCCGTGGATCTGAATCCGGAGAGAGACTGCCTCACTAGTCCTTCGTGCTCGAACAGCTTCCCGGACCCCCTGAGGAATCTCATGGCCCGTGGGTCCCTGGCGCTGCCAGTAACTTGGGGTGCATCTTCCAAAACAAGGCCCCCATGTCGCACTGAATAATTTGTGAAAATGAAACTTGATTGGAACTTAGAAAAGAAAATATGAAAATACATGTATTTTGTCTTACCTGTAACAATAATCCAGTTATAATTACAACTTATAAAAATGGTTCCAGAATAGAAATAAGAAAGGTTTTTGTTTTTGTTTTTGTTTTTTTGTAAAATCTTCTGACACATTTTTAGGTTAGGCTACTGTACAACCTTCTCCTTGCGTTTACTTCTGCGGTGTAACCGTAACAATCGCCTGGCAAACAAATATTTTAGGTCTTCATAATTTTTCCCAAAGATCTCTCTCAGGAAATGACTTGAGCTCCGTGTCACTTTCTTCAGAAGACCCTGTCCCCCCTGCGGAGTTTCTCCAGGGTGGCGCTAACACATGCCTAATAATGACCGAATGCTCTTTGTCAGTGTCTTGGTGTGAGATTTAAGCAACTTTCCAGTATCACCCCTACCGATTGCTACAGGTTGTACAAGTTTTACTACCGATTTCTAGAAGTTGTACAAGTTTTACATCGTTCACAACTTCCTTTTACGGTTCAGGGGTATGTTGTTGGGGCTGTGTCGTCAGAATGTCCGCGTCGGACCAAGCGGGTTGCCCCTGACTTCCGCGGGAAGGAATAACGTGGGGCTTTGGGCAGAAGCAGCTCCTTGAAGCGGGTCCATTCTCCAGGGAAGGTCTCCTGCCTTGGGGAGAGTGGCTGCTTCTCCGAGCGGCCTCGTGCCGTGGATGACTGGACGGCTGAACGGGGATTGGTGGCCATTCTCCCCTGGACGCCCCAGGCCAGCATCCTTCTGCACCGAGCTCCCTGCTTTTCTGTCTGCATCCTAGATTCCCAGCAGGGACGCCCTAACCTATTTCCCATATGTTACTTCTTCCAAAAAGCACTTCCTAACCTCTGTCATCAGATTCATATCCACTATCTTCCCACTTGCTTTTCCGGTCTTAGTCTCCTTTTAACTGTAATATTGAATCGAATATGAGTGCTTTCATGAGGTGTAAAGGAGGTTGTATATGCTCCATGTGGCTGACCTTTTCAATCCCTGTCTGATGCCTGATAACCAAGTAAAAGGATCAGTCTGCTTAGAGATCCTCCCAAGAGCGCTACTGCTTACCTTTGCATCTGCACTTTATAAACTAACATGTCACATACGGACACGGACGGGCAGACAGACACCGTGCGCCAGTTCTTCTTGACTAACCCCCACGTCACTTCATCTGACGAGTGTCTCTCCCCTTTTCGCCTGGCTGGGGGCACTAACCCCACACCTGTACGGCCCGAGTTCCTTGTGCCTACCCACATACTGAAATGGATTAGAAATATCTGCTAAAGTTGGTCTCTCCAACTAGACTTTAAGTTCCTTGGGGTGAACCCTGGATCACGGTTCTCCTTCAGTCCCAAATATCTGGTAGAGTGCGGTACGTAGCAAGTGCTTACTAAGAATGCATTTCATTAGTAATGGGTATGTATGAACTTTCTGTTATAATTGTGTTGTCATAATTATATTAAGTTGCAAACTCCTGAAAGGCTCAGTTAAGGTGTGGCTCAGTGATCAGTATATCCTGGTAGGAAAGACCAACACGGGATGCCCCGCACTCTTTACCTTAGTCTTTCTCCTGCCTCTCCTGGCTGGCCATCCTGCACAGATGACTTAGCCACCAAGCATTCCCATCATCTAGAAATTACGAGGATTGGACTCATTGTCCTCAGGAGCTCCTCCAGTTCAGTAATTCCAGGAATCGTTGGACAATATATTCATCAATTTGTTGTTCATCCATAAAGTCATATGGTTTTGTATTTCACACTTCCCTGTACTAATCTGCAAATATATCAAACTCCTTCTAGTTTGGTATTTAATTTGGTAATGACTTTACCTCCCTGCTAAATAGATCTACCATCTTGGGGTGAAAATGCCGAGATGCTTTGGGGCAGTGAATTTATTTTGGACACACTGACCACTGGGTCCCTATCTTTTCAAATAGAACCTTTAACCAATTTTTGTCAGATTAATCTCCTAAAATATTCGAGTGAGAGTACAATGTTGATGCCGTGGGTCCTCACTCCAAGAAGCGAAAACTAGAGTCCAACATTTTCAAAGCAGAGATAGCAGAGGATAGAGCATGCATCCCAAGGTCATCAGGGAAGACCATTTCCACTTGTCATTCTTGTCATTGTTCAAAGATACTCATAAAAACAAACTCTTCTTTTTATGTGCATATATTTACAACATGAAACTACCAAACATGAAACTGCTTTCATTGTTTATCTTGTATAGCTTTGGTGTATGTTATGAAAACTTTTTACCTTGAAGCAGAAATACTTTAGGGAAGGAAAAGTCAGTTTTGTGCTAGCATCTGAGAATAGCAGCATATGGAGTTTCATGTTGTATAAATTCATGATCATTATTTGGTACGTAGTATAATTTTCAAGAAGTTAAACCTACAAGTGAGAAATTTGGCATCATAAAAGAAGGAACATCAAGGGCAAGAAATTTTGGCTGCCACAGGAGATTTTAGAGAAGGTAGGAAGATGTGCTGGGTGATGTACAGTCATGCTGTCGTGTAGAGGACCAAAGACAATGCTGAAAAGGTCAGAGATTTGGCTGATTCCAATACATGATTAGCCAGGACAATGATGGCTGAAGAGTTAAATTTAGACCACGAGGCAGATGCTCACATCCTGAAAGAAAACTGTACATGAGGAAGGTTTCTCTGAAGATTGTGCCAAGCACTTTGATTGATGAACAGAAACAGCAAAGCCTTGACATTTGTTCTGATCTTTCAGACAGAGCTGGATAAAATAATGCTTTATGAAGAAAAGAGTAACGAGGAACGAACCAAGGAGCAAAAGAACTTAGACTCAAGAGATGAGAGTCTTCAGTAGAAACATCCACATCCCTAGTACTGCCCCAAAGTAAGTAGAAAAGTATTACAATCATCTTGGACTTAGTCAATGTATATTTGCTGAGCACCACAGTAGCTATTATGTTGTAACAGAATTATGTTAAACATAGTGCGAGTTTTAACTATGAAAGAGACATTGTTCCTGCCCTCCAGCTGTTTATCATATAATGAAGGAAAGTAAGGCAAGCACAAGAATCAAGACAGAACATCCTAGGAGGCAGCAGGTGGCCAGCACCTCGCAGCAGTACCACCTGGTATCATCATGAGATGCCCACCGCTCTTTGTAGAGTGAATATCAGTGTGTTTCTCTTACATTGGTGGTCTGCTCAATTTGTCTTTCCAAGTAAAACGGCATATCCATGTATTTTGAGGAAATCGTGGTGGGAACGTCTGAATTATGCCCAAGGGGGAAATCGAGATGAGCATCTTCAACATGCAGTGTGCTTTCCATTACATGGTTTCGACCAGTTGTGTTGGTACAGTGGCTCACATAAATGTGAAACAAAAATTCAAATATACCTTGAGAGAAATAACATTTCTCGCTACCGAGAAGAGTCAAAAAGAAGTGATGCAGGCTTTGAAGAATTCCCCAAAATGAGTCCATCCATACCTTCTCCAACTGACACCTCTAAATAGGATGCTGTCCATCTCATCATTTGAAGATTTGGCATATTTTTTTTATAAAAATCAGTCTCATCATTTAAGATCATACATTTTATGTATTTATTCATTAAAAATACCCACGCGTTCAGTTCCTACAGTGTGCCTGGCATCCTGGTAGAGCTAGAGTTACACATCCATCATGGCTAATGTTTATAGACTGCTTAATTTTCATCAACAATCAGCAAATTAGTGGATTCCATGTTGACACTTACATTTGAACCTAAAGGTTTATTTATTTTACCATCCACATTAAGGAAACATTATAGAGAGCTTTTAAAAGAAAAACAAATAGCCTTGGGGACAAGGGAGTAGAAAGAATCCCAATTTATCATTTGGCCAGGTTCAACAAACATTGCATCATGAACCAATAGCCCCTAATCAGGACAGCTGAAGGACCCTAAATAAATACTCCCTTATATTTAATTGACTTAGAGAGAAATATTCTAATTTTCTGATTGTCTGTGATCCTTAGCCCATCTGTGGATGACGATGGTTGTATATGTGTGTGCTTTTGACAAATGTGAAGGGATATCTTAGATATTAACGGTAAAATGAATAAATGTTACCGTGTGCAACAAAGGGGGGAACAAAGTAACCACCTGACACTGACTTACAGTCATTCTAATTCAGACCCGAGCATCATTAAGAAGCATTCTTGCATACATGTGCCCATATGTGTATTTAGAGATTTTTATGAAGCCAGAATGCACCATGTATGCAATAATATGGATTAAAAATTACTAGATGTAGCCAAGAGGAAAGTAAAAGTGGGGAAATAGAAGAGCAACCATATAATTTACTGTGCTAGATACTTTCAAATAAACTGGTATTAAAGCTATCATAGCGGTGAGGAAAAGTAACTAGTCAAGTATCTGATTTATGATTTGTGAAGGGTATTCTCATTACCCTCTGTTCAAATGACTACTTGAGGGGCAGATGAGTTTTGAGGATAAAAGCACTTATATTTTAAAATCCCAACAAACTAGTAACCTAGTGACTGGCATTCTAGAAAGAGACTTTCTCTTCTATCAGGTGTTACCATGAGCTATGACACCAACAACCAGTGATGGTAAAGGTTTTTATTGTATTTGTCTTCAGGAAACTAGCTATGGTCATTCTGATACCAAGAACACAACAAAACCAAACAAAACCAAAACTATCTTGTTTTGTAATGTGTTACAATACATCTTAAACATACAAAGAAGTATTTTTATAAAATCTGGACTGTAAGACTGTCTCTGGAGGTTATTTTTGTTAATTACTATGTGGCTCAGGTTGTCTTAGATATTTGCACTTATTTTTTTAAGGTAAATTGAAGAAAATTTGACTTACACAGAGATGAAAACTATCATCCATAATAAATGGCTCTAAGGATCCTAAAATGCTGAACTTCAGCAAAATGACTCGAAACAGCTATTCGTCAAGCATTCGTTTTGGTTAAGGTAGTAATGGAGACTTCGTTTCTCTTACACTGGGAACCACTATTCATAGCTGTAATGAGTTATTTAAACAAAACTGCCAACCGAAAATCCCACAGTTCAATCACGGGATATGGTGAGGTATTTTAAATTAATAATGACCTTGGTGAATCCAACTGGAAAGAAATTTCTGGAAATTAAGTGTTTAATGCCTATAGTTCTCCCCCAACTAACTTCTTGGTGGTATTTATGGGGGGTGAGTGGTACGTGGGTTATGACTATAGTTTAATTATTTTAAGCCATCCATTTCAGGTGGAAGATGATAAATAGAGATGGGTGATGTATAAAAGGAGAAATGAGAAAAATTTTGTAGCAAATGTTAATTGAAGGAGATATATAATTTAAATTAGGTTTGCTTACTCCATCTTGGAGGCTATGCCATTCACATGGAGATAATACATAAATCTGGATGAAAACTATTATAACCTCAGAACAATACAAAGGAATTTTTTTTTTTGTCTAAAAGAAAATAAAAACTAGGCTTGCAAAAACTTCCTGTAAAATTCCACACTGAGATCTTTCACGCGCCTTGAGAAGGTAGAAGGGTCATAGATTGTGCCCTGAAAATTCCAACAATCATTGTCGTGTGGGGAGGAATCTGACAAATTATTATTGTACCATCTGTTCAGTTTCCTGTAAGCTTGATTCTATCCTTCTGTTTACAGAAAATATGTGTTTATAACATAGAGAGGGGGGAAAAAAAACCCAGCTCCTTTCAGGGTCCTGCAAGATTGGCTGGTCAGAAGAGACAAATTCCTCTGGCCACTTAGCTACTAAAGTCTCTCCACAGACTTTGGAGAATGAAATTGACAGGTTTTCTTATTTCTTTTTTCTTTTTTCTTTTTTCTGCAAAGAGTATTTACTTTTCATTCATTATCATTCTTAACTCCATCTAAACAATCTCTTGATTGTAATAGGTGATAGATGGGCCTGTAGCCATTGTATGTTTCAGGGTAACAGTCTATAAGGTTGGGATTCTACACCGTCATGCAGAGAATTTTATCTTGTTTCCTCCATAAATGTATCTGTTGATGGCGCCCACATATTTTTACCCACATTTACCCATTTTGAACAGAGCCATCTCCCATTCAGGAAGACAGCTTCTCATGCAGTGTGCGAGGTATCTGCTACGGAGACTTTGCAGATTTCTCTCTTCTCAGAGCTGCCTGCCAGCCCCTGGGGAAACCACTCCCCTTCTGCACTGGTACAAATATGCAGTGAATCTTACAATAAGGTACATTGGGCTGCATGGCAGTAACTCATGTGCAGATACAAGATTAAACAATATAAATAAAAAGACAGAAATCGTGATTAGCATTTAGAAGCAGCATTAGTAAATTTCAGACGAGGTAAGCCAATGTCGGTAATCTAACGACCGTTTAAAATACATTAGAAATACCTAGTTTCATCTCAGGGTAATTTGTTGGACATCTGATGCTTGAGTCTCTTGGAGGAAATCTAAATAAATTACTATAAAATAGGATCAACAGAAATCAACAGTGATATAATCACAGCTAGCCCAATTGTGTGCCTGCTTATAAAATACCTTCAAATTCATTGAGAAGACAAGTTTCTATTTGAATATGTGTGTTGATTTGGGAAGGGCTATAAGAAATGAATAGCCTTTCTCATTTTTCTAAATCATGTTAACTTTAACCTATAGACACATAATGAAGAAAACACTAATTATGCATCTTTGTGAATTATTTCTATCGATAGGACAATATTTTGAAAATAAGTTAACTTTTTCATAATAGCTTTCACAAAATCCTGCCTTTCCACCAGGAAGATATTGTGTGGTTCTGGAGTCTCGTCGTGCCTTGGTTCTGCCCTTTTCGTGAAAGAAGCCATTTGAGCAAAGGTATGAGCTAGGAAATCTGAGCTGCCTTCTTCCCTCTGTGCGTCCTTGCTACTTATGTGGGCTCTGCTCCTTAGGAGAGCAATTAATATTACTTTTTTTTTTTTTTTTTTTTTGAGTAGCTGTAGGATTCCAAGAATGAAAAGAACCCTGGGAGATAGTGAGTACGTATCTAAGGGTATCCCTGGGAGGAGATTACATAATTGTATCTTTACCTCAGTCTTCTGAGAGCGAGGGAATTACTCTTAAAGTAATCTAAGCCTTCTTCATTCATCTTTCATTAACACAATGTTTAATTTATACACTCATGCATTAAGTAAAATACAGCAGACAACAAATTTTGAAATTTCAAAATCTCCACCAAAGAGGGAAGAGAGCTGATATATTTGAAGACCCATTAACATGCCGACGGAGAGGCTTTTGCTAACACCATGTCCTGTGTGGCTTACAAGTCCATCAGCAGCTGCAGGTTTCCGGGGGAGAAGAGGGAGGCCCAGAGAAGCCAGGTGACTTTGGTCAAGCAGTACTAAGTCTTTTCAGTGTGCCACACCGCGATCAAAAGTCAGAAAACACTACGAAGTCAAGGAAAAGCAGAAAACAAAGTTGTGCTTATCATGAAAGGCATCCCCACAGATAGTCATATGGTGTGGTGATCTTTGCAGCCAAAAATTAAGAACACTGAATCTTAATCACAATAGGGAACAAATCACAATGGAATGTTTAGACAACTTTCTGCCATTACAAAATCTGAACGCTTAGGGGAGGGACCTCTCTGCACTTGTATGACCATTATAGAAAATCTTGGCATTTGGTTGGGACTTAGAGCTCCTAAAAGCAAATAATCCCCTTTGTTTGTTTGTTTGTTTGTTTGGAAAGGGAGGTGGGTGGCACATTTCATTAATATGCAAATCTTCAAAAAATGGCAATGGGCAAAACTACTTAGGCATACTTTCATTGGCAAGGGGAGAGTTTTTAAGTGTTGTTATGTACTGAGTACATTTAATTGCTCTTTTTTTTTCTTCACAATAAGACAAAAATCAATGAATGCTGTTTTAGTTTTATGAACTCGCATAAAGGCAAGAGAGCCTGTGTACACAAATATTTACACATTCGGTTTGCATGCATCACTGTTCCAAACTTTGAGGACTTCTGCTTTTCACAGGTATCATTTCATTAATTTCCACAATGTTCTGGAAACATGGAATGAGGATGACAATAAGTTTTCCTGTTGATGCTACAGCTTGAGAAGAGCAGGCAAGAGAGGTTGAGCTATTTGCTCAGAGTCATACAGAAGATGCCAGGAGCCCACAGGAAGCCATGACAGGTCACCTTCCAAAGATCATCTTATTTTTTACAAAGAAGAAAGGCAAGCACTGGATTCCAAAAGGCCAGAGAACTTGGTATAAACCCTTGAGGCCTCAGATGCTTTGCATATGCATATTGATTACAATCTGAATCAACACTTTCTTATGTTGTAGATCATGTAGCCACCTAGCTATCCCGTCTGCATCCTGAAAATGAAGGTGAAAACACACACACACACAAGATGTCTGGTTGCCTCATCCAAGACCTTCCATGAAGACCAAAATACCATAAACAATGTGATAAATATCGGTTTTTGGTTTTTCTCATTTTTTATTGTTATGTTAATCACCATACATTACATCATTAGTTTTTGATGTAGTGTTCCATGATACATTGTTTGTGCATAACACCCAGAGCTCCATTCAGAACGTGCCCTCCTTAATACCCATCACCAGGCTAACCCATCCCCCAACCCCCTCCCCTCTAGAACCCTCAGTTTGTTTTTCAGAGTCCATCAACTGTCATGGTTCCTCTCCCCCTCCGATTTACCCCCCTTCATTCTTCCCCTCCTGCTATCTTCTTTTTTTTTTCTTAACGTATATTGCATTATTTGTTTCAGAGGTACAGATCCACGATTCAACAGTCTTGCACAATTCACAGCACTCACCATAGCACATACCTTCCCCAATGTCTATCACCCAGCCACCCCATCCCTCCCACCCCCCACCCACTCCAGCAACCCTCGGTTTGTTTCCTGAGATTAAGATTCCTCATATCAGTGAGATCATAAGATACATGTCTTTCTGTGATTGACTTATTTCACTCAGCATTACACCCTCCAGTTCCATCCACGTCGTTGCAAATGGCAAGATCTCATTCCTTTTAATGGCTGCATAATATTCCATTGTGTATATATACCACATCTTCTTTATCCATTCATCTGTTGATGGACATCTTGGCTCTTCCCACAGTTTGGCTATTGTGGACATTGCTGCTATGAAAATCAGGGTGCACGTACCCCTTCGGATCCCTACATTTGTATCTTTGTGGTAAATACCCAGTAGTGCAATGGCTGGATCGTATGGTAGCTCTATTTTCAACTTTGTGAGGAACCTCCATACTGTTTTCCAGAGTGGTTGCACCAGCTTGCATTCCCACCAACAGTGTACGAGGGTTCCCCTCTCTGCACCCCACCAACATCTGTCATTTCCTGACTTGTTAATTTTAGCCATTCTGACTGGTGTGAGGTGGTATCTCATTGAGGTTTTGATCTGGATTTCCCTGATGCCAAGCGATGTTGAGCACTTTTTCATGGGTCTGTTGGCCATTTGGATGTCTTCTTTGGAAAAATGTCTGTTCATGTCTTCTGCCCATTTCTTGATTGGATTATTCGTTCTTTGGGTGTTGAGTCTGATAAGTTCTTTATAGATTTTCGATACTAGCCCTTTATCTGATATGTCATTTGCAAATATGTTCTCCCATTCTGTCGGTTGTCTTTTGGTTTTGTGGACTGTTCCTTTTGCTGTGCAAAAGCTTTTTATCTTGACGAAATCCCAATAGTTCATTTTTGCTCTTGCTTCCCTTGCCTTTGGCAATGTTTCTAGGAAGAAGTTGCTGTGGATGAGGTTGAAGAGGTTGCTGCCTGTGTTCTCCTTTAGGATTTTGATGCACTCCTGTCTCCCATTTAGGTCTTTCAACCATTTGGAGTCTATTTTTGTGTGTGGTGTAAGGAAATAGTCCAGTTTCATTCTTCTGCATGTGGCTGTCCAATTTTTCCAACACCATTTGTTGAAGAGATTGTCTTTTTTCCATTGGACATTCTTTCCTGCTTTGTCAAAGATGAGTTGACCATAGAGTTCAGGGTCCATTTTTGGGCTCTCGATTCTGTTCCTTTGATCTATGGGTCTGTTTTTGTGCCAGTACTGTCTTGATGACGACAGCTTTGTAATAGAGCTGGAAGTCCGGAATTGTGATGCCGCCAGCTTTGCTTTTCTTTTTCAAATTCCTCTGGCTATTCGGGGTCTCTTCCGGTTGCATACAAATTTTAGGATTATTTGTTCCATTTCTTTGAAAAAGGTGGATGGTAATTTGATGGGGATTGCATTGAATGTGTAGATTGCTCTAAGTAGCATTAACATCTTCACGATATTTGTTCTTCCAATCCATGAGCATGGAACGTTTTTTCATTTCTTTGTGTCTTCCTCAATTTCTTTCATGAGTATTTTATAGTTTTCT